>NC_041396.2:23983714-24096214 GCF_900747795.2 Erpetoichthys calabaricus | reverse complement strand
ACGGACCTTTTGAGTTTGTGAAATAACTCTAAGAAAATAGTGCTTATTTAAGTACTGTGCCGTACGTTTAAAGTGTACAAAAGAAGAAGTAAAGAACCTTTAAGTGCAGAAATAACTAAAGTTTCTCAAGAAAAGCTAAGTTTAGAGAAGATACATTTTTCCTTTTTTTTGCCTTTTATTCTACGTGTGTAACTACCTTTTTCTTTATTCTTATGTGGATTATTTGTTTTTAACTTTTACTAAATATTTTTAAAACGAACTTTTGGACTGAGAGATTTCTTTTGGCACGTGTTTTACCCATGCTTGATCTCGCCTTATGCTTCGGTGGCTACAGCCGGCTTCTCTGACTCTGTTATTATTTTCAAAGATGACTTTCTGGGTGCATGTCTGTCTTTTTCTGGTTCCATCTTTGAAGGCAGCTCTTTCAGGATGGGCCTTTACTCCTCCTCATGCATCTCATAATCACACATTCTCGTTTGTCATGTCACCAAAGCCAAACTGACCAATCAGATTGCTCTGAGGGACTCGACACACAAACCTTAATGTTTTATTATATAGTAGATATATATATATAGGGGCGGCACGGTGGCGCAGTGGTAGCACTGCTGCCTCGCAGTTAGGAGACCTGGGTTTGCTTCCTGGGTCCTCCCTGCGTGGAGTTTGCATGTTCTCCCCGTGTCCGCGTGGGTTTCCTCCGGGCGCTCCGGTTTCCTCCCACAGTCCAAAGACATGCAGGTTAGGTGGATTGGTGATTCTAAATTGGCCCTAGTGTGTGCTTGGTGTGTTTGTGTGTGTCCTGGGTGGGTTGGCACCCTGGCCGGGATTGGTTCCCTGCCTTGTGCACTGTGTTGGCTGGGATTGACTCCGGCAGACCCCCGTGACCCTGTGTTCGGATTCAGCGGATTAGAAAATGGATGAATGGATGGATATATATATATACAGATATACATTGATGTACATTGGTGGTGCATATACCAATGTCTGCCTGTCTGTGTCCAGCCTGTTCCCCACAATATATATATTGTCACAAACGTGCGAGTAGGAGGCAGCTAAAGAGCCTAAGTAATTGTAATAAAACATCTGACCAGGGGGCGGCGGAGTGGGCTGACTGTCTTTCTCAGTTCCCTACAGACCTTTCCTGGGAAATCCTGCAAGGTTCCGGCGCCTCAGAAGACATCACTTCCAAATCCAGCCGTATTGCTGACGTCACTTCACTTATGGGCCTTTAAAACCTCCATCTTTGTCTCAGATAATGAGTTCTGTTTTGGACTCTGTTCTATGCACATCGTGCTACTAAAATTCAACTTTTGCAGCTGGGAAAAAAATATATGGGTGGCTGCCCCAAATCTTTATGATGTCTCTGACTAATTATTATCACAATATATACTGTATACATATATACATATATATATACACTGTATATTTATTTATGTATGTATACTGTATTAATTTTGCATCGAGTTCAGAAGAATTGAGGATATATCGAGGGACTTTACCGAACTGAACGAAATGCATTGAAATCAATGAGGAAAGAGATATTGAACTAGTTTTAAGTAGATTATAATAGCTCAGTGCTCTTTTAAGTGTCCCTTATGTCTAGGGAAACATCTGCCAAGTATACTGGACCAATTATATTGACCAAAAATGTGATCTGAACTGTAAAGCAGCAGTGCTAACCATCGCACCACTGTGGCTCCCTGAGTTGAAATTAATAGATCTAAATACCAGAACTGTAAAACCACTTGCAGAGAGTGGCAGACACAGATTTGACAGCAGGTACTCTGGAGTCAAAAGCACAGTTTGTTTTATCGCTGATGCTTTTGCTCAGTCTCTGCTGCTCCGAGCAAATAAGTTCAACCCTAAAGCACGTAGATTCTTCACTCCTTCCTGTTTGCATCAATTGCACTGCACTCTGAGCAATACAATTAAAGAGCTAGGAGCATGGATTACATACAGGACACATACAAAACCATACATAGTGACATTACCTTTAGCACACAAATACATCGACACATTTGCAGTTTTCTTCTGTATGTGTGTTTTCTGTTTAAATATACTGTATCTGTGATTTTTCCGTGAATTTTTAGCACACTACTACTGGGAAAAAAAAAGTTTGTCTGAGCTGGCTGCATGGCCAGTTTCCAGTAAGGTCACCGGTGAACACAGCATTTTCACTGTGAAAAGCACTATGGTGAATTTCACCAGTTAGCTTTGCTTGCTGTCAGGAAGGTGCTTCTTTCTTTTAAGAATTCAATTCCAGCTCATTAGTTTAGACATTATACCAGACATGTTATCAAAAAATGCTAGACTATTACAAACACACAGCAACAAATTGAAACAATAGGTAAAAGAATATTGTTTTGTGTGATCCTTTTAATGCAGTTTCATTCTGAGAACAATTTTATTCTCCATTACATCTTATATTGAGAAGAAAGATAGATAGACAGATAGATAAATACAAAATGTGCTAGATAGATAGATAGATAGATAGATAGATAGATAGATAGATAGATAGATAGATAGATAGATAGATAGATAGATAGATAGATAGATAGATAGAAAAGGCACTATATGATAGATAGATAGATAGATAGATAGATAGATAGATAGATAGATAGATAGATAGATAGATAGATAGATAGATAGATAGATAGATAGATAGATAGATAGATATGAAAGGCACTATATGACAGACAGATAGATAGATACATTACATCTTATATTGAGAAGATAGAAGCTCATGATGATCGAACCCTTCACCGTTAGAAATTGTGGCAGCAGCTGAAGGATTTTTAACTAAGATGAGTCTTTCTCAAAGCCAAACCTTTTTCAAAGGTCTTTAGTGTCCTATGACAGCCTGCAATAAGCAGAGCCCCTCTAGGTTTATGTAATTATTGCTTAGATAAATTCCCTTTGGGCTTCATTCTGAAAAAGGCTCATTGGTGATTCTTTCTTTCTTTCTTTCTTTCTTTCTTTCTTTCTTTCTTTCTTTCTTTCTTTCTTTCTTTCTTTCTTTCTTTCTTTCTTTCTTTCTTTCTTTCTTTCTATCTGAGGTATTTATCTGCATAATAGTAATTATTTTTTCTCCCTTTCTATCATCGGGGACATCACTGATTTCTTCCATCACATCTAATCTGCTTGCTCAGCCAACTGTTCATGCAGCTAAAATGACACACACCGATGCCCCTTTTGATAATTAACTCACTGCTTTCTGATGGCCTTTTGTTTAATATGTTGTGAATTGTAAAATAATGAATAAATGGCTCTTAATGTGAACAGTTTGAAATTGCTTTGATGGCTCAGTGATCTGTTTCATGGAAGCATGAGCTACATAACATTCTCAAACCCTCTTAATCCAGTTCAGGGACATGGGCTGGAGCCTGAGCTGGCAGCACTGGGCACAAAGTTGGAACCTATCCTGGATAATGACCCGGGAACAACTGGCCTGTTTAGAATTGCCACTGAACCTAAGATGCATGTCTTTTGAAATGTTCAAAAACTTAGTTCCCAAAATATTTTACTAGGAGAATGAAGATACCACTGACACCACAATCAAGTCTTGAAGGTCATAACCGAAGCCATCAGCCATCAACAACACCACCAAAGCAACAGAGAAAGCCTCTAGATTGGGGTCCCCAAGGCCAGTTCTGGACTGTTACTATGGGTGCAGATTTTCTTTCTAACCCTTTTCTTAAATTATGGTCACCAGTTTTTTTTCTCCTAATTACTTTCCTCTTTGTGTTTTAAGTGTGTCAGTAATACTTCAGCGTCACACTCTTCTCCTTTCCTGTCATTCCTGCCTGATCTGAGCTAGAAAAGTACTCCCAGGGTGTGTGTGTGTGTCTGTGTCACAGTGGATATGTGTGTGTGCTTGAATGTAATGGACAGGTTGATCTCCATCTTACACCTGCTGTTTACAAGGCTGTGTCCAATTTCTGAACAGGGAAAACAATGTGGTGTAGGTGCACATGTTTATTTAGAAGGTGAGGGCTCATGTGTCTAAGAATTTCACTGGACTGTTTGAACGGGACAGTAAACTTCATCTTGACGCCAATATCATCTTTGAATGCTTGCTGAGGGCTCTTTTTCGTAGCCATACTTCATACAGGACACCTCATGGATGTTTCTAGCTTTAGTCTTGCAGATGGCTTAACTATTTATGGTCACCCATGCATATCTATGTTGTTGCTCCCATGTGGATGTTTCTCCTGATGTTCAGGTTGGACTGAGTGACTCATGCCAATCTGGAAGGTCCCTGATGGCCTTTATGACATCACTTACTGTTGGGCTGTGTTTTGGCATCTGTCATGTTTCTGATGCACATGGTAATCCATGTATTGTGAATGGCTTTATTATTCATTTTAATCTCTGTGAATTTATGAGGAATGGCACTCATTTTGGGGGTTTCTGAAACCCTAGATTCTGAATGTTTTATTAGTAGTTTGATTGAAAGCTTACTTTTGTTGCTGTGAATTATTTTGGTCATCGTGCCAATATGCCAGCTCCACGTTATCCAGGGGCGTGTCCTCAGAGGTCGTGAACTGCCATTAACAAAGCGACAGGTGTAAAAGGCCCCCATTTCAGGAACTTCTTCCTCATAGTTTGCGGATTCCAAAAGCCTTTTTGACAATCAGTCTTTTGTTTAAAAAAAAATCTCTTTCAAAACTACTTTCTTGTCTCGACTTGTGTTCAAATTTTCAACTAAGATTTTGGATTCTCATTTTAGTTTTGGTTTCAGTGTGGCAGTCTTCTCTGTTTTGATCCCTACTTCTGGCTTTGATTATGGCTCCTTCAAAGTCCTTTCTTGCTAGCGTATTAACATTATTCCACGCACTGGTCTCATGACTCTGATCATTTATTTTAGTGTCCTGATCTTAATGAAGAAGGGTAGCAAATGTGATTATTATCAACATTTATTGATTTAGCAAACACCTTTATCTAAGATAGCTTACAATTAACAGGCACATGTAGAAAAATAGAAGGTAACAAGGTTCAGAATATTAAGAACAAAAGAAATTAAGTCTGCAGCTTCACTTAATAAAAAATAGAATAAAGAAATCAATCAGTTATTTTATAGGTTTATGGGGTCATTATTGTCACATGCAGAGTGAAGTTCTTCCTTGTCAGTGGTAATCAACTTCTAACACCTTGCCACTCTCGGGTGCCATGATTAGTGAGTAGAGCTGCCATACTTTGGAATGTCTGGCTTCTTCCTTATTTTAAAAATTCCAGAACACTGTAAAGATAAGACAAATAATCATAAGGGGTCTGGAGCAAGGTGCAAAAGACACACACAAAAAACTGTGTTAAGCACAAACTGTTGAGACTTCCTTTGATTTTCACAAAGTCTGTCCAAGATGGCCCCTTTCTGTTTCTGATGGTTTCTGGGAGGAAAAGGCAAATCCAGGTGAAGCGATCCTGGAAGTGACGTCATGGTTGGAGCTGGAGTCTACCCCGCAAGCATATGGCACAAGGCAGGAACAGTCCCTGGAATAGACATTCCTAATTTATGGCTTTACTCTCATTTAGTGTGTGTGTGTGTGTCTTGGTGTTTCCATCTTGATGCTTGATAGGGTTATTCTTGATGTTGCAGCTTACAGCAAAATTCTACCTAATTATGTTTCCTTCTACTTCTTCTACTACTACTACTACTAGTATAATGATTATTATTATTATTATTATTATTATCTTTCTGGTGCAGCCTTAGCCCTAACTTCAGAAAACTACAGAACATCTCATGAGTTTGTGGCTTGGGGTGTCGTGAAGTTGTGACGTCACCCATTCTCATGAACTCTCATGTCTAGCTGGGAGTAAGTGTATGATGCTTCGTAAATACTTTTAATATATTGCTCTGAGGTAGGACAAATTCTTATCCTAGTGTGACATTTAGTGCAATTTCTTGGAGGAATTATGAGATGCTTTATAAATATGGTTCCTAATTAAGCCCCACGCTGTCTCCTCTGCTTGAGATTAAACAGGTTTACCGTATATACTCACGGATAAGTTGGGACTTGATTTTACAGTATAATCTTATATATAATTCGCCAGCCTCCTCACTCACTCACTCACTCACTCACTCACTCACTCACTCACTCACTCACTCACTCACTCACTCACTCACTCACTCACTCACTCACTCACTCACTCACTCACTCACTCACTCACTCACGTCCATCCAAAGCTGAATGCACAGTCGCCTTCTGCGCAGCTGCCCAAAAAACCTTACAAGATCAACATCGTGGCAGGCGGCGGATTTACGGCCGCAAAAATTCAAAGAGAAAGGTGACTTCGATTAAAGCTCTAGAGCAGGGGTCCCCAACCCCAGGTCCGCGGCCCACTACCGGTCCGCAGCCCTTCTGACAGCCGGGCCACGAGAGAACTGCCGGCAATGGCGACTCACTCAGACTTTTCAGAACGCTTGGCAGGCGGGGCTTTGCAGCGGCGCAGAGAGAGGAGAGAGATTGAGGTGTGAGAGTATTAAAACAAAGTATTTTTATGGTCCCGATAGTTTCCCCATATGACGCGAGTCTATAGAAATCACGTTACTACGAAGTACATTCAACAGATGCTTTCATTACAACGAAGTGACCTTGAAATGCTTGAACGAATCATCCACAGAGCAGTGAGATCTGTGGTCGCAGCTCAGATGTGCACATTTGCACAACGATCCCCAAACAGAAACATTGTAAAAAAAATTCTTTCTTCGAACTTTCCTCGTACTGTTTTTTTTTTTTTTTTTTGCTGTTTTTGTTGTCTGTGGTTTTCAGTGATACCTTTTGCTTATTGCTTGTCAACATTTGAAAAACATCCATTGGAATTTAACTCATTGTCACCCTCCTATAGAAACGGCAGACACGAAAAAAACGATAACAGTGTTAATGTTTGTGATGTGCAATCTGTTGGATTGGCAAATGCAAAGCATATGTCTTTGTTATATGCAAAAAAAGAAGAAAAATCTCAGATTGCAAACGTATGCGAACTGCTTAATAACTTTAATAATAATAGAAATGTTATGTAAATCTATATATATAAAAATGGAATGGGTGGGTCGTCGGGTGGGCCTTTTTTTCATTCCGTTGAAAGACACGCCCTACTCACTGGACAGTTAAAAACACCAATCAAACTAACGATGACATCAAGTATTACCCAATCAAAAGTAGGAAAGGAGGCATCTTCATAAAATGCGTGTGGGATGATTTGCATGAGACGCTGCTTTAAAAAAAAATGATAAAAAAAATACGGGATAAATCCCGTCCAGTATTGATTCAAAACGGGACGCGCAATTTCATTCTCAAACGCGGCACGATTCCGTATTTTAAAGGACGGGTGGCAACCCTACAGTGCCAGGTAACCACCCATACAATCACATTGTGATTCAGACTAGGAATGCAATGAATGTAATTACCCCGATCTACATACAAGGCGAAAGTGTTGCAACATTCAAAGATGATGGTTTGGGATAAGTACACCATACAACATAAAAGAGCTTATGAAGCCTTGAACCGAAAAAAGCAACATCTCAGAGATCGTAAAAAAAAAAATAGGAGCTAATGTCGTTTTACTCGCTGTAGATTTTAGTCAAACATTACCAGTTATTTCACGAGGGAGACCAGCACATCAACTCAACGCGTGTTTAAAATCCATGCTTCTCCCACGCTCGGTTATATGTCGCGTGTTCTCGGGTAGGTACACCAAAAAATGTATACATTTAAGCATGTAATGGGCAAACAAAAAATGAGGTATACCCGAAGGCACTGCAGTAGTACTTAATGTAACTTTACTTCTTAAATGTTAATGTTTTACTGTTTAATAATTTATATTTATATGAAATGTGCTTCTTATATATTACTTCATATTCTCATATGATAATGATGTTAATGTTTATATTGATTTCTGTGTTATTAAAACTGCATGTATGTGTGTATATGTATATATATATATATATATATATACTAGCAAAATACCCGCGCTTCGCAGCGGAGAAGTAGTGTGTTAAAGAGGTTATGAAAAAAAAAGGAAACATTTTAAAAATAACGTAACATGATTGTCAATGAAAGCCCGTTTCACTCAGTAAGTCTTATGTGTGTGTTTATGTATGTGTGTGTATATATATGTACATGTGTATATGTAGCTATGTATATATATGTATATGTATATAAATGTTTATGTGTGTGTGTATATTATATATATAATATATATATATATATATATATCTATATATATATATATATATATATATATATATATAAAAGACAGCAACAGTTATAACAATGACAACAGAATTACATTGACAATCATGTTACGTTATTTTTAAAATGTTTCCTTTTTTTTTCATAACCTCTTTAACACACTACTTCTCCGCTGCGAAGCGCGGGTATTTTGCTATATATATATATATATATATATATACGAGCTGTATATACCCGGCGTTGCCCGGGGCAGAAGTAACCTAATCGGTCAAACACTTACATATATACCAAAGTAAACCTAATCGGTCAAACAGTTACATATATAAAAAAACCGAACCTAATCGGACAAACAGCTTCATATATACAGAAGCGAACCTAATCGGACAAACAGCTAATCTATATACATAAGCAAACCTAATTGGTCAAACAGTTACATAAATACAAAAGCAAACCTAATCGATGAAACAGCTTCATATATACAGAAGCGAACCTAATTGGTCAAACAGTTATGCATGTGCAGAATAATTTTACAAAGATTATGCGTGTTAACAATCATTAAAAAGAAAAGATTGAGGAACTCTTCTTCTATATGTGATGAAGCTGGATGAAGCTGACTTGACGAAGACGTAGGTGGCATAGATTGGTTTTTCTAAAACAGAAGAAAAAAATGAGTATCTATTATTATTTTAAATTAGAATGAAAATGAGAACCTTGATTAGAGATAGATTATCCGTATTAAAATATGTGCATGAATAAACTTTTGCTAACTCTCTAGCAAAAGTTTATTCATACAAATTGGCATGGGATGGCTTTGTGAAAAAGTAAAAATTAGATAAAAATAAATTGAGAATGCGTACTTCCATTTGACTGAGATTATGTGTAATGATGAAAAAAAAGTTTAGTATGTTTTTTTTTCCATACGGGAAGGATGTAAAACCTTACATAGGCACCCTTCAGCCCGTACTGAAGGGTAGTGTCAGATTCTTACTGACTAAAAAACACCCTTTTTATTCCACAGCTACCCCAAAAACCACTATTAGGCATTACTTTGGGGTGGCAGTAGTTTAGTTATGAAACAGCTGGGTCCTGAAAAAAATCTGTCTTATTAGTGGCTTCATCACATATAGAAGAACAGTTCCTCAATCTTTTCTTTTTAATGATTGTTAACACGCATAATGTTTGTAAAATCATTCTGCACATGCATAACTGTTTGACCAATTAGGTTCGCTTCTGTATATATGAAGCTGTTTGATCGATTAGGTTTGCTTTTGTATTTATGTAACTGTTTGACCAATTAGGTTTGCTTATGTATATAGATTAGCTGTTTGTCCGATTAGGTTCGGTTTTTTTATATATGTAACTGTTTGACCGATTAGGTTTACTTTGGTATATATGTAAGTGTTTGACCGATTAGGTTACTTCTGCCCCGGGCAACGCCGGGTATATACAGCTCGTTATGTATAAAACTGCCCCCCCCAACCAACTCCAACCCCCTCCCGACCGGTCCGTGGAAAAATTGGCATCTAATAAAGTGGTCCTTGCTGTCAAAAATGTTTAGGACCACTGCTCTAGAGGCCTGAAAGGTGATTTCGACTACTGCTCCAGGCTTAACACTAGAATTACCAGAGCCTACGAAAAAACTCGTATATCCGGCCCACCTTAAATCGCTTCTTAAATCTGTTCACACCTCTCTGCCACCATCCTTTGTCCTCTAAATGTGCTGATAAAAGACAAGCTGCCAGCAGCCGGCTATTCCATCCCCCCACCGACTTAGAACGTGAGCAAACTTTTCCCAGCTCATGCCTCGATTGATTATGTGGGAGTGAAGTGGAGTTTTACAGTGGAAATAAGAGATCATTATTCTAAAGTAATCTGTGTAAACACATTGTTAAAACAGAAACTTTGTCATATTTTAGTAATAAATGTTACAAAAAGTAGTAGGCATAAACTATAGAATGTGTAAAGCCCGAGTTCCAAAGTTCAAATAAACACTTTCACAAAAGCTTCAAGGATGGTACAACAGCCTCTGTGGTGTAGCGCGTTAAGATTTGCCTCTTAGAGCACAACAGCTCTGCCGCCTCACAGACCTGAGTTTGATTCCCCGCTGGGGATAAAATGTTGCTTTTTTTTTTTTTCTTTTTAACCTCAAACGGATATAAAATTTATAAATTGGTATGCACTGTCAGTTAATGAGATCGTTATATTTTCATGTGGGATGCTCCTTTTAAAATATTTTTTTAACAATTGAGACTGCAATTAACAGGAACAACTTTCCTTATAACTGTTATTTTTAAGATCCATAACACACAGACAGTCAGAGCACTGCGTAATAGAGAGACAGACAGGCAGAGAAGTCACTAGATATATAAATAAACAGGGAAGCCACGTGTACTGAAAGAAAAAAAAGATCAACGTGTGTGCGTTGTTTCTGCAGCACTGAATAAGCTCAGGCGCTCTAACCTCACCCCTCCCCCCGATCTTACTTAGAGAGTCAGATTGGGCGGAGGGGTGATGTTATAGCGGGTCTGTCTCTCTATTACGCAGTGCTCTGACTGTCTGTGTGTTATGGATCTTAAAAATAACAGTTATAAGGAAAGTTGTTCCTGTTAATTGCAGTCTCAATTGTTAAAAAAATATTTTAAAAGGAGCATCCCACATGAAAATATAACGATCTCATTAACTGACAGTGCATACCAATTTATAAATTTTATATCCGTTTGAGGTTAAAAAGAAAAAAAAAAAAAGCAACATTTTATCCCCAGCGGGGAATCAAACTCAGGTCTGTGAGGCAGCAGAGCTGTTGTGCTCTAAGAGGCAAATCTTAACGCGCTACGCCACGAAGGCTGTTGTCCTGTCCTTGAAGCTTTTGTGAAAGTGCTTATTTGATCTTTGGAACTCGGGTTTTACACATTCTATAGTTTATGCCTACTACATTTTGTAACATTTATTACTAAAATATGACAAAGTTTCTGTTTTAACAATGTGCTTACACAGATTACTTTAGAATAACGATCTCTTATTTCCACTGTAAAACTCCACTTCAGTCCCAGATAATCAATCAAGGCATGAGCTGGGAAAAGTTCGCTCACGTTCTAAATCAGTGGGGGGATGGAATAGCCGGCTGCTGGCAGCTTGTCTTTTATCAGCACATTTAGAGGACAAAGGATGCTGGGCGGAGAGGTGTGAACGGATCTAAGAAGCGATTTAAGGTGGGCCGGATATACGAGTTTTTTCGTAGGCTCTGGTAATTCTAGTGTTAATTACGCATTCATTCAATACACCTATATCAGGTTTGTGGTGCTTATACTTATTACTATTCCACTTGTTCCCGTTTCATCTTACGTTGTCAAAACGGGCTCTTTGTCTAGTTTCTGATATTTTATAATTTCGGTTGTGTATGTTGAATGTGGAAAACTCACACTATTGGTCCAAGAGATTATGATATGCTAACGCCCACCTGAGAGAGTAACCACGGAGCACACGCCCTTTTTTTTTTCTATGTTGGTGCGGCAATGCTCTGTATTGGCGTGTGCTCCTAACCTCTCTCTATTGTGCCTAAATGACCACACGGTAATACCCGAACTATTCCGAAGCAACGTTTGCACTGATTTGTTTTTTTTTTTGTATCTCACACCCTCATACACCTTTATCGTAAGAGCATCCCTTATCTACGATGGAGCGTGCGATCAGAAGAAAATATGAAGCTGGTTTTAAATTAAAAGTCATTGAAGTGGCGAAAGAAATTGGTAACTGCGCTGCTTCAACAAACTTCGATGCATCTGAGAAACTAGTGCAAGATTGGAGGAAGCAAGAAGATGTAAAAGAAATAAAAATAAGTGTCGCATTTTTGAACAGGTGTATAAGTCGGGGTCTGATTTTATGATCGATTTTTTGTGTTTCAAGACCCGACTTATACGTGAACATATACGGTAATTCTCAGAGTCTGCCACAGCAGGACGTGTCCCTTAATCCTGGTGTCCTCTTGGTTGCTCTCCTCTGAACAGTTTCAAGTGCTGCTATGTCTTTCTTGTAGTGTGGTGACCTTAACTGTACACAATAAATGAGGTCTCACTAGTGCATTTTATAGTCTTAATGTCCCTCAACTTTATTTTCAACAGTTTTTTTTACTATATAACCTACCACTAAGTGAAGTATCCGCCGTTGCTGGTATAAATGAATGGAGAAAAATTTTCTTTTGCAATTGCAATATAGATAAACAAAGCCCACAATGACACAAAAAGATGTACTCTTGGACAAAAGCTGTAATCCAACCAGATAATGAAATTGATATCCAGATTAGTTAAGAAGAAAATGCTGCACATACCTGTGGTCTGATCATACACTTTGATGGTAGAAAACTTTGTGAGTGCTGATGATGGTGTCTTCCTTCAGTATTAACTCATTCATGCTGCCTGATGGGAATTGTAGTCCCTGTATTGGTGCTGGTTTTTAGGTTGTTGCCCTCCCCAATACGACATATAGTCAAAGTTGGAACAATGGCATGGCACATGGCAAAGTTTGTGAAAATTGGTTCTGACAGACAGATGGATATCCAGACAATTTTATTTACATAGATTTTATTTGACTTTTTAATTGCTCCCTCACATTGCTTATCTGATGAGAATGTTGTGTCAACATCAATTCCTAAATCCTTTTCAGAGGTTACTTTCTGTAGCACCGTGTCCCTTATCATATATTATAACTGATGTTACTTTTGCTCACTTGTAGCATTGTTGAATTCTTTTTGCTGTCTCCTCAGTATCTGTCATTCTTCCAATTTTAGTGTCATCTGTGAATTTCACAAGTTTACTAGCTATACCAAAATCAATGTCACTAATATAAATTAGAAAATGTAACAGGCAAGGACAGACCACTGAGGGTCTCCATTGATAATGTCACTCCACTTGGAGCTTTCACCTCTCATCTGGACTTTCATACATCCTAACCACATGCAGCTTAAGATATTTCATATCAAATCCCACTCCTGCCTGCCTTCTGTGTGGAGTTTCCACATCCTCACATGTGGTTTGGGTTAGTTGGCACCACTGTGAGTGTGGGTGATTGTGAGCAGAGGCCATGTGATGGACTGGCACCCAGTCCAAGGTTGCTTCCTGCCTTTAGTTTGGTGTTGCTTGGAATGATATGGAAGCCTGTGGCCCTGAATTTTATTAATTAGTTTAGAATTCTATGTATGTAAATTTAAAGGACTGAGATTATGATATGCCTTTTCTTGAGCGCCCTATTTTGATATTTGTTCTTTGAGTATGTAACGTAACAAGAATACAGTGGAACCTTGGTTTGCGAGTAACTTGGTTTACGAGTGTTTTGTAAGACGAGCAAAAATTTTTAATAAATTTTGACTTGATAAACGAGCGAGGTCTTGCAGTACGAGTAGTATGTATACTCTTTGTCTGCTGAGCGTCATGTGATCAAAACTGAACTGATGGTTCTTCTCTCTCTCGCTGCGGGATTGTGGGCAAGCGTCTCCTATTCTCTGTCTGAGTCGGCGTGCCTCACTCATAGTAAACATCCGTACAAGCGTATACTGTTTACTACAGCATTAGCATTGTGACTGTGTGTGTGCGCGCGCGCGTGTGTATGTGTGTGTGTGCACGCGCGCGCTCGTGTGTGTGTGTGCTCGCACGCGCATGTGTGCTGTGACATGTGAGTCCCCGTCTTGCACACTAAGGCACAAAGCTGAGTCAACACCAGCTTTATTCAGCTTGAAACACACACAGCAGTCAGGCAGTGCCCTGCACATTTATAATGTTCCTTGTTCCTTGTATCACCCATCGACGGCAGGCGCTTATAGCATGTTCGCGATCTTTTCAGATTCGCTTTTACAGCGAACTGCTACAGCGCTGAGAGACTGTGATTGCGTTGGGACGGTCTTCCGCGTGTCGTCCCGTTGGGTGGAATCCCACAAGAGTTTAGAAACTCACTCACACCAGCCATGATTCTTTTCAATGGTAAAGTGCAGGTTAATTTGTTTTATGTATTTTTACTTTATATTTTGTATTAATCATTTTTATATGAATAGTTTTGGGTTGTGAAACAAATCATCTGAGTTTCCATTATTTCTTATGGGGAAATGCACTTTTATATACAAGTGCTTTGCACTACGAGCACGTTTCCGGAACGAATTATGCTCGCAAACCGAGGTTCCACTGTATTTATTTTGTTGTCATGTCAGTCTTCTCTTTTGACAGAATAGAACCTCATCTAAAATTATTGACTTCTTTTTCCTTTTTTCAATTGTAGAGGCTACCAAATGGTTCCATTGATGCCCATGATGAGGTGAGCCGTACGCTGGAACTACAGGAACTCCTGGAAAAGGCCAACCTCGAGCTGAGCCAAAGCAAAGAGCATGTGGCTGCCTTGACCAGCCGTCTAAATGAGATGGAAGCAGAGATCAACACCGCCCGCAAAGATGTCATCAAGAGTGAAGAGGTGAACAGCAAATTCCAGCGAGACCTCCGAGAGGTGAGAAGTTGTCAGACATATGCAGAGAGGGAGAATAAGGAAGAGGAATAAATTGTGCAAGTCATGTAATTTCATGTTCTTACTATTCAGTTCAGTGTTGTGTAGTGCTCTTCAGTGAGGGCAAGGCCAGAGTGTTGTACCATTAAACCACAAGTTGAAGTACATTTGTTACTTTCTTGTAAATCAAGTACAGGGAAAGTATTGGAATCGTCCAAAAATTCAATTTTGAGAGTGTGATGAATCTCGAAGTTTTAGACATCCCCGAGTCTGAAAATACCATCTTTGGAATTATGTCTGTGTGTCTATTTGTGTGTGTGTGTATGTAAACACGACAACTTGAGTATGCTTTCACTTAGGTCAACCAAATTTTGCATACAAGTATTAAATACAAAATGTAGATTTTTATCAACTTTTGAGCAATTTACGCTAACTGGAAGTGGTACTTTACCTGAAACATTTCCCCAAAAATATTAAGAATTTGATGATTTCACATCATATTATGGTAAAGCACCACATTCTAGGCATTTTTATCTGTTTGCATTTTTTGGAAAAACAACCAGTTTTCAAGATAGTGTCGACCCTTGATATACGACCGGCCTGACATGCGAACAACTTGGTTTACGACCAAAATTTTTATTTTGAATTACGACCAACATCTTGCGTTATGACCCGAATGCGGTCACGTGGTCTGCTTGTGCGATTGTAAACAAACAGCCGAGAGCTTTCGTAAGCGTCATTCGGAGCCCAGATACGTGTGTTTGTGGACGTAATTTCGGTCAGTGCAGTGATTTATATAATTTATTTCAATAATTGCTAAGGAAGGAAGAGAAGGTAACGAGGGTAAAGAAAGCGTTCACAATCGAAACGAAGAAGGAAATTGTGCAGAAATATGACAGTGGCGTTCATGTGACCGATCTCGCTAATATGTACAGCATGTCGAAATCCACCATCTTGACAATTTTCAAAGAAAAGATTTGTATAAGGAAACTCCTTCCAAACAATAACCACCTTCCATTTCATTCTCCTCCTCCTCCTCCCTTCCTGCAACCCAAAGATGTCAAATTAAATGGTGAGTACAGTATGAAATTATTGTTTCTGGTAGGCTAGGCACTTTTTATAACTTTTTGGTTAGTACATTAGAAAAATATTGGTGTTTTGGTAAATTATGCACATTATACAACACTTTTTTATTATGCAAAGGTTAAGTAAGTGTTGCTGTGGGAGGTTCGGAACGCATTATGGGTATTTCCATTATTTCTTATGGGAAAAATAGTCTTGACTTACAACTAACTTGAGTTACAACCAGCCCTCGTGAACGAATTGAGTTCGTAAGTCAAGGGTCCACTGTAATTACAATTTTCTGTTTGACATTCAAATGGTAATACATACATACATACATATTTGAGAACGTTTTTGCTTTAAATAAACGAAATTGTGTGCACAAGTATTACATTACACACATTACTAAAGTCTCTTGCAACTTTTGACCCACTTCCACTTATTGAAAATGGTAATTTACCTGCATTGTTCGCTAAAATAAAATTATCATGGCAAATTTTTTTTTTTAATTCAACTTTACTTTTATAAAAATTGTTCAATATATTATTGATTTGATGTTGATGGTTCTTTAATGTACATAATATAAAAATTTAATCACTGTCTTGCAGTTTACTCTTCAAATATCCATTCCCATATCTGAGTATACGAAAAAGTCTAAGGGAGACCACTCCCAATTTTTGTTAGATATTTTTGATATGTTTAAATAAATAAATCTGACTTGGCACCTGTGTTCACATATGTTTGATCCAGCATCATGCAAAAATGCCTGCACATATTTTCATGAAAATTGGAGGCTATCTCAGGAATAGTCCATCTTAAAATGGCGTCTTGATGCCATCCTATTTTGGCTATCTTTGATTGAGGAAAAAGCTACGTGTGATGGTTGGGAATCCATCTCCCAATGCTAGATCAGGTACTTGGAAGGCAAGTATACTCATCATTACACCACACCTTGCACAGTTTCATTGTCATATGAGAAGCCATACCATACTGACTAGATGAAGTAATCATAACTCCACAGATGAGTCAAATCCTACGATGAATTAGTATTTCCCCACGTTAAATTTACAGCAAAACCTTTAAATAAAAACATGGCAATGTCAGATAACACAGCTAGTCTTTAATGTAGCATAGACTCTGCCAAGGACTAGTGCCATGCCCAGTCTTGCACCAGATGTTGCTGTCATAGGTCCTATCATAATACATTCCTGAAATGGATTAAGGTGGTTTGGAAATTTAATGTTACATTATGTAGAACTAGCTACATTATCAGTTGAAGTTAGGTACAAAAATTTAAATTAAAAAATATTTGATATTTGACATCTCTTGCCTTACTTGTATCATCAGTTTTCATCCTGTGCTTTTCTTTGGTATCTTCATGTGTCTTAAACCTGTGTTTCCTGGCACTTCTCTCGATGGTGTTCCCTTAAAGCCTGGTGCTCAGACTTCGAGGTGTGTTGCTCGTCTCTTGTCAACTTTTTGAGTACCATCAGCAGTAGACAGGCCCTGGCAACCTGCTGTGAAAATATCATTCACAACGTTAGAAATACTTCCAGTATTTGAAGACAACTCTCAGCGTTCGTCCTATGCCTTTCCTTGGTATCCTCACATGTGTCAACTTCTTTTGACCAGCGATTTGACTGAGCAAACCTGAGTGATCAGATCACAGCCAAGCTGACCAATCAGACTGCATGGAGGGACTGGACACATGCACAGACTTCAGCATTTTATTACATACAGTAGTTAGAAGATGAACTGTAACTCATTTGCCACAGTATTAAACTGATGGAAGGTTGTACCTTCTTCTATTTGACAGATGGAAGGATGTGTTTACAGTCTAAAATTGTGGGATGACTTTTATCTACATATTCTAAAATTGGTAAATGTATTACCGGTGTTCAAGAATAATCTTTATTGTTATGAAGGTGAATCCAGCAGGGGGTGCTAGCTCCCTTGTTGGAATAAGTTCTTTTGTAATTGCGGCATGTTACATAACTCGAAACTATATAGATATAATATTAAAAGGCGATACCCCTCCCTTAGTGATATGGCGGTAAGAAATCACATAGGAGAAATAACTTAGCTTTCTTTAATGACGATGTGCACGGCATAACAGACGAGAAAGTCATGACAAGACCATTACGGTTACCATAGGCGGAGTGGTGGCTCTGAGGTTAGGGATCTGCACTGGCAATCGGAAGGTTGCCAGTTTGAATCCTGCAAATGCCAACAGGGACTCTGCTCTGTTGGGCCCTTCAGTATGGCCCTTAACCTGCAATTGCTGAGCGCTTTGAGTACTGAGAAAAGCGCTATATAAATGCAAAGAATTATTATTATTATTACTGAAGTGGGAGCTCAATGTATACAGTCTGCCATTTTCGTCGCTGCGCTGGAAGGATTTTCAGGATCGGATGACGTTATGTCCCATCCGACCGTCGGCTTCAAAGGTGTGCCGGGCAATGTTCCAAGGTTTCATATCCTTTCTCCAAGTGTAGGCCCCACTTAGGTAAATCATGCCATTCCAAACAAGGAAAAGGAGATCCAATGTCATGCTGACTCTGTAACACAGAAATAGTACAATGCACATTTCATACTTGTCCCTTTCCTGTCTTCTAATGCTTGCCTAGCAGTTCTAAACGATGAGCCCCTGTGTTAGCTGTACATATGAGTGGATTTATAAAATATTTTTTGTACAGAGCACAGTGACATATTCAACATATATACTTATTACAGAAGGTCACATGTTAACGTAAATACGTAGTACAGATGACTTGAATATCATCGAAAATCTATGGGATGATTTGAAGCAGACTGTCCATGCTCGGCAGCCATCAAATTGAACTGAACTGGAGAGATTTTTGTATGGAAGAATGGTCAACAATACCTCCATCCAGAATCCAGACACTCATCAAAGGCTACAGGAGGACAGCGTCTAGAGGCTGTCATATTTACAAAAGGAGGCTCAACTAAGTATTGATGTCATATCTCTGTTGGGTGCCCAAATCTATGTACCTGTCTAATTTTGTTATGATGCATATTGCATATTTTCTGTTAATCCAGTAAACTTAATATCACTACTCAAATACTACTGTTTCCATAAGGCCTGTCAGATATTAAAAAGAAGTTGCTACTTTGAAAGCTCAGCCAATGATAAACAAAAATCCAAAGAATTAAGAAGGGTTCCGAAACTTTTTCATATGACTGTAGATATGAAGGCACTATATGATAGATAGATAGATAGATAGATAGATAGATAGATAGATAGATAGATAGATAGATAGATAGATAGATAGATAGATAGATAGATAGATAGATAGATAGATAGATAGATAGATAGATGGCACTTTATTTGTCCTAAAAGGGACATTTTGTTTTTACGGAAGCTCAACATAGAAATAAATATTATAACATACAACAATAACCACCCTCAAACACACTCTAGAATCTATATATATAAAATCCCTATGTGCGCCCAGGTGTCCGTGTGTGTGTGTCTTCTGGTGAGGTGCGCATGCGCAGGGCACGGTGCGATGCACGATATTACTGTCAGAGAAAGTTAGAGGCGTTTTACAGAAATACAAACCAGTATTACTGCGAGAGGAAATTAAAGGTACACAATACAGTGACACATATTACAGCCACATACAAGCCAGTATTACTGTCAGAGGAGATTAAAGGCATATTACCGACGTGCACGCCTGTATTACCACCAGAGAAAATTAAAGGTATATTATGGACGTACAAGCCAGCGGACGTACAAGACGGTATCCTTCAATAAGGGTGCACACAAAAAGGCGAGCCTCAAAAGGGTGACCTCAATTGGGCACAGCGAATAAAGGCGCGCGTAAATAAAGATCTGCACCTTTGTTGGTCTTCACATATTCCAGAGCCATTTGAACTCAATTATCTACGAACGCCTTTATTCGCCGCACTCAATTGAGGTCGCCCTTTTGAAGCTCCCCTTTTTGTGCGCGCCCTTATTGAATAGAGCCGTACAAGACAGTATTACTGTCACAAAAAATTAAAGACACACAATACATGGCGGCAGCCCACGAAGAACGGTCAGCTCAGCAAGTAAACATCAACAAAAGAAAGGCTGAAAGAAAGAAAAATACGACCAACAAAAAGAATGGGGTCAAAGTCCCTTGCCATTTAATATAGACTGTTCCTACTAATGTTTATGCACTACTGTTCTAGCGCCTGTTATTGTAACGGGCTAAATGACTAGTTACAAATAAAAGGAAACATTCAACTTGGCCAAACACAATAAGATTTGTCCCAGTGAAGCATTATGTAGTGGTATTAAGGAGCTCCATTAGTGTTTCTTGATACTCTTCTGCTGAATAATTTGTGTCTGAAAGTCCTCAGTGTTACTGTGTCAGAGGGAAGTTGTGCAGCATTGTTAGAAACATCTAAATGATTTCCAGGTGATGAGCATCTCATCCTTTGAGCAACCTCACCTTGCATCGCATCTCTTAAGACGGCTACTGTACCTTTGACCTCAGAGGTTCTGAATTCTGCCTCGTTTCTTGGATAGACATATAGATTCACCATCTGATCACTGCAGGATTTTTTCTTTTCCTGGAAAGATATATTGCTTCACCTTGTGAGGTGTGAGAGTCTATATCTTTCTTTATATAATTAAAATTACAAGAAACAGTTTTACATAACAGGCGATCCATGAAATTGAGGTGAGAAGGTGCCCAAAGAGCTACTATCTACTGCTGTATTTGAAATAATGTGTCTATAGTTCTCTGTGAGAAGAAAATCTCATCATGCACTTCTCTTCTCTGTGATCTGCACCTACAGTATTTAATTGATTAAAGCACCTCAGTCAGCCAGACCAGATATTGCACAAGAAGCTACCAGGACTGAGTCTTGGACCAAGCAACCCAAAAAAAAAAAAGGAGAAGTATAAATACATATCACAAAATAAAAAGAACTTGAACTTGAAAGCTCTGTCTCTAGCTACTCCATTGCCCTGTAATTAGCCCGTGGCCTCACGTCTCAGGATACGTCTACACTGCTATGCTTTTGTTTAAAAACGCAGACACTATTCTATGTTTAACCCTTCCACCCACTCTATTCCTACACTTTTAACCACAGAAAATTAAGACTTTTTAAAATGCTATCACACAAATGTTGAAAATGCTAGCTCAGCTCTGCGATGCGGGTGGCTGAAAAGGCAGAGTTTTGAGAACGCACTCTGATTGGTTCATACTTATTACATTGCCCTTCCCTGATTGGATCCTACTCATTACCTGGTCTCATTGCCTGATTGGTTATCCTTAACAGAAGAAAACCATATTCCAACATAGCGAACACAGAGGAGTTGTTTTCCACGGTGCTTGTTATGTTGCTTACCTGTATGCTTCTAAATTGCATTTTGTACAGTTTGAATGCTGCATACATGCACAAGAGGCACATAATTTACCAGTCGTTACAGTTTTGAAATAAAATTTAATTTTATTTAAATTAAATTTAATTTCATGCAGCTAAATTCTACTTCACTAAAAGTCTTTGATCGGAAAACACCCCAGTACTCAGATGTTCCTAGGAAATGAAAGACATACCACTGTTATCTTTATTGTTGAAAGGAAAGTCAATTATTATGCAGACTGAGAGGGGTTCCCAAACGTTTTCATATGACTGTATAAACGGGCCCTTAGGGTCGGTATGCAGTAACATGAAGGGACGATGATGGAAAGTAAAAGTGGGGAGTGTTATCCCACTAGTATTTCCTTTACATGTATCTTCTGACGCTACCATTCTTTTCATATTTGAGCAACATCTGGAGAGTGTTTCACTGCAAGGTCCATATCACTGCTGTGATGGCTCTAGCTTTGTGTTTGGCACATTCTGAGGTTTGCACCATGATGTACGGATGCTCGTACAGATCAGTCTTTTAACTCCAGCTTCTCTCAGAGGAAAGGCAAGCCACAGGCCTGCAGCACAGGACGCCACCCCATAATGTGCACCTGGCTGCTTGAATCTTAGTTAGTGTGTGGATCTTCATGACTGCAAATAAAAAAAAAAAAAAAAAAAAGCCAGATGAAAATGGTCATAAAAATGAATTTAAAAGACCTGGGCGGAGTGGTTGGGGATTTGCACCGGTAATTGTAAGGTTGCTGTTTTGAATCCCGTAAACGCCAAAAGTGTCTCTACTCTGTTGGCCCCTTGAGCAAGGCCCTTAATCTGCAATTGCTCCGTCCTGGGTGTGACGTTAATCTGCATCCAGCCCTGCATGTATCCCCTCCAACCTGCAGGGAGAAAACCTAGAGGTTTGTGGCAGAATTGGCACTCCAGCCACCATAAAAAAACTCACGCTGTTCCACTCCATCTGAACTAGTGTGGTGCTGAGGTGTCACCCATTGCATGGTTGCACGCGGGTCCTAATCTGGGATCCTGAGTTGGTTTGTCATGTGGTGGGTGTGGCGATGCGCTGTATCAGCGTGTGTTTCTAACCCCTCTCCTCTCTACAGGTCACAATCCTCTGACACAACCCCTGAGTGTTTAATAACGAATACAATACTTTATGTGAACATGTAAAATTACAGAAAGGTGACTTAAAGCAATCTGCCAAAGTAACTATCCTAGGTGGCACTTCTGAAAATAGCAAAATGGAGCCATAATCACGCATGACAACAAGCATGACACTTCTGATTTGCTGTCAATGCCTCACTTGTCACAACACGTTACCAGGTGTCTCCAGATGTTTTCTTTCACACTTTCTGATTGTAGTGACATAACATGATTATGACACATAGAAGACATTGCAGACATTTTTCTGCCAAGAGAAAAAAGCTTTAACATAAAAGATGTTCTTAAAGACTAATTATCTCTACTCGAATCCAGCCTTCATGCTGCATTAATTTATATAATGAGAAATGCATATGCCTTTTGTCCATTTGTTTCTACTCTTATTCTTGTTCTAATTCATCCATTGATTTATTAACATAACATGCATCTCATTGTGACACGCACTTAATTCAGAGTCACAGAGGCAGAAGTCTATCCTGGCAGCATTGGGGACAAGGCAGACAGAAATCCTCATTACTATAGTGGTAGAGTATTTACAGACACAGGAATAATAATCTTTAAGATTCATTCTGTAGCTAATGATAATAAAATAATTCACTACATTTATACAGCACTTTACATAGGCAGTGGGGTTCCACTTCAGTCACCAACAATGCATAGTATCCACCTGGAAGGCTGCCATTTTTGCAGCAGTGCGCTCACCACACATCAGCTATTAGGTGGTGAAAGGGTGAGAGAGAAATTTAAACATTAAAATATCAGAACAATCTGGACAAGAACAGGCCATTCAA
This sequence comes from Erpetoichthys calabaricus, assembly GCF_900747795.2. NCBI lineage: Eukaryota > Metazoa > Chordata > Cladistia > Polypteriformes > Polypteridae > Erpetoichthys > Erpetoichthys calabaricus. The sequence continues at coordinate 24,073,152 of NC_041396.2, read as the reverse complement.
CTCAGCAAGGCTTGCCAGTCCTATCCACTTAATTCTTCTAAAATAACATCAAGTCTAGTTTTGAAAGTCCTTAAAGTCCTAGTGTCTACTTAGTCATTTATGTCTATGTTTCTCTGTGTAAAGAATAACTTACTCATGTTTGTGTGACATTTACCCTTAACAAGTTTCCAACTGTGTCCCCGTGTTCTTGATGAACTCATTTTAAAATAAAAATCTCAATCTGCTGGACTAATTCCCTTCACAATTTTAAACACTTCATTCATGTCTCATTTTAATCTTCTTTTACTTAAACTGTAAAGGCTCAGCTCTTTTACTCTCTCCTCATAACTCATTCCCTGTAGTCCTCTAATCAGCCTAGTTGCTCTTCTCTGGACCTTTTCTAGTGCTGCTATGTCCTTTTTGTAGTCCTGGAGACCGAAACTGCACCCAGTACCCCAGATGAGGCCTCACCAGTGTGTTATAAAGCTTGAGCAGAACCTCCTTGGACTTGTACTCCACACATCATATAACCTGACATTCTGTTTGCCTTCTTAATGGCTTCTGAACACTGTCTGGCAGTTGGTGGTGCTGAGTCCACTGTGACTCTTAACTCCTTCTCATAAGGTGTTACTATCAATTTTCAGGTCATGTTGTGGGGTCTGGCAGCTGTGGGGCATCTGTTGGTGAAGAAAAATTCACAGATCTTGACTTTGCTGATGATGCTGTGATCTTCACGGAGTCAATAGAGGCTCTGATCGGGGCTCTCGAGAGACTGAGTGAGGGGTCTGAGTGTCTGGGCTTGTGAGGGTCCTGATACAAACCAAGATCCAGGCCTTTAATGACCTCTTGGGCACAGCCATCAGCAGTGTGTCTGTCTACGGAGAGAGTGTCGACCTCGTTGAGAGGTTTACTTAACTTGGCAGTGACATTCATGTCTCTGGTGACTCTTCCTATGAAGTCAGTAGACGGATTAGGAGAGCATGGGGGGGGGGGTCATGGGGTCACTGGAAAGGGGTGTGTGGCGCTCCCAATATCTATGCAAAAGGACGAAGCTCCAAGTCTTTAGAGTCCTGGTGCTTCCTGTCTTGCTATATGGTTGGGAGACATGGACACTACTCAGTGCTTAAGCTTAAGTGAAAAACATACTAAGTACAGTGAACCCTTAACTTATGAACTCAATTCGTTCTCGAGGGCTGGTTGTAACTCAAGTTGGTTGTAAGTCAAGACTATTTTTCCCATAAGAAATAATGGAAATACCCATAATGCGTTCCGAACCTCCCACAGCAACACTTACTTAACCTTTTCATAATAAAAAAGGGTTGTATAATGTGCATAATTTACCAAAAACACCAATCATTTATCTAATGCACTAACCGAAAAGTTATAAAAAGTGCCTAGCCAACCAAAAACAACAATTTCATACTGTACTCACTATTTAAGTTGACATCATTGGCTTGCAAGAAGGGAGGAGGAGGAGAATGAATTGGAAAGTGGTTATTGTTTGGAAGGAGAACCCCCTTCCATAAGAACATCAGGATTCTGGCTCGACGGTGTCCCTTCTGTCCTTGGGAGAGGCTGTAGCCCACTAGGACCTGCTTCTGGCTCACTAGGTCTCAAACTTTTCAGAAATAAAAACTAGTTGTGACTTACTAATTTGAGTAACACCTTTAGCAACACTAGCTTCCTTATACAAATCTTCTCTTTGTAAAATTGTTGAGATGGTGGATTTCGACATGCTGTACATATTAGCGAGATCGGTCACACGAACGCCGCTCTCATATTTCTACGCAATTTCCTTCTTCGTTTCGATTGTGATCACTTTCTTTATCTTCATTACCTTCTCTTCCTTCCTTAGCTTCTTTTCTAGCTTTTTGGTGGCCATTTTGATAGCAATTATCAAAATAAATTATGTAAATCACTGCACTCACTGAAATTACGTCCACAAACACATGTATTTGGTCTCTGACTGACGCTTACGAACGCTCTCGGCTGTTTGTTTACAATCGCACAAGTGGATACACGTGACTGCATTCGGGTCGTAACGCAAGATGTTGGTCGTAATTCAAAACAAAAATTTTGGTCGTAAACCAAGTTGTTCGCATGTCAGGCTGGTCATTTATCAAGGGTCGACTGGAATTGCAACACAAATACCAACGTAATCAGTTTTAACGTGAAAAGATGGCGACAAAAGAAGAGAAGAAGAGGGACGCTAGGGTGGAGAAAAGAAGAGCTGTTCAGGAAGCAGCAAACACATCAACCTCTGAGCAAACGAATGCTAAATGTACAGAGAAAGAGGATGAAAACTATAAGTCAAGTGTATTCACTGCATGTTATTGTGCAGTGTGCCGTTACTGGTATTACATATTACGATTTGGATTTGTTCAGAAAGACTTTCAATTTCATTAAAAATCAAAAAGTGAAATTTGTAGAAGTATTCCGGTCTTTTTGTTGTGACACTCTGCTGTATACTGTGTTCAGGTGCCTCCTGTTTGCTTTAATTCTTCTTGAGATGTGTCGAGAACTTGATTGGAGTCCATCTGTGGAAAACTGAGCTGATTGGACATCATTTAGAAAGGCACGCATGTACAGTGACAGTATAAAAACCAAGTCATGAAGTCAGAGGAACTCTCGAATTGTGATGAGGCATAGATCAGAGCCAGTGGGTACAAACTTTTTCTAAAGCTTTAAGTCTTCCGTAGATACGTGGAATAAGCTATCAAGTAGTGTGGTAAACGGGAGAGCTTTAGGGACTTTCAACACTCAACTTGATGTTAGTTTAGAAGAATTAAGTGAATAGGACTAGTGAGCTTTGTTGGGCTGAATGGCCTGTTCTCATCTCGATTGTTCTAATGTCTCCTCACATGCATCCTGGTAGGGTAACCCCACATTACATGCACAAAAAACAGCGAGAAAGTGCTTTCCTTTCCTCTCTTACACTTGCTTGCTTCATGCCAGCCGACAAATTCAGCTATTCAAAACTATCATGACAAATGAGCAAAGGGATGAGATAGAGCGAGGCTGATTGTCCAATGCAGAAAGCAACCACATAAATAACACAGAAAACAGTGTGACAGATGCAGATGAAAATTATAATAATGGCAAAGAGAGATGAATATGCAGGAAGTAATAAAATTGACACTGTTAGTGTACCATCACAACTTACCAGTGCTTACAATACTAACTTAGTGCCCTCATTTAGAATTCATATCTCTGGTGACTCTTCCTATGAAGTCAGTACACAGATTGGGAGTGCATGGTGGGGTCATGAGGTTGCCGGAAAGGGGTGTGTGGCGCTCCCAATATCTATGCAAAAGGATGAAGCTCCAAGTCTTTAGAGTCCTGGTGCTTCCTGTCTTGCTATATGGTTACGAGACATGGACACTATTCAGTGACTTGAGATGAAGACTGGACTCCTTTGGTACTGTATTTCTCTGGAAAATCCTTGGGTACCGTTGGCTTGACTTTGTGTTGCTCATGGAGCCTCGAATCGCCTGCATTGTGAGGGAGTGACACTTACAGCACTATGGCCATGTAGCGCGATTCCGGCTCACAGGATCCTCATTGTTCAGGACCCATAGTAGCTGGACCAGGTCAAGGGGACACCCACGTAACACCTGGCTGCGGCAGATAGATGGTCATTTCTGGAGGCTGGGACTGGGCCGTGTGTCTGCCTGGTGGGATGCCAACCGGGATCGCGAGCCATTTCGATGAGTGCTGGATGCGGTATTTACCAGTGCATGCTTCCCAACTTGACTTGATCTGCACTCGGTACAAAATCAGATGCTTCCTCAAACGTCATAACAGTTCTTATCAGTCAAATCCTTGGAATCTGTGTGCCTTTTGCACTTCTTGTGCATTGATGTGGCTTGGGGGTACAAAAGTCTTGCATTGCCACTGCTTGTGTCTTTTGCTTCCAGGATATAATAATAATAATAATAATAATGATAATAATAGTAATAATAATTCATTACATTTATATAGCGCTTTTCTCAGTTATGCTCTGGAAATCATAACAGTGAACTGGAATAGCCGTGATTGATGATGAATGGAAGGACAAATATTAGTTCACATTCTGATTTCTGTATAATTTAATTATTTGCTTGTTTAAGTCAAGTGTTTTCTTTTTATGTTGAATTACATTTGCATTGGTTTCTTAGGCTATGGCCCAGAAGGAGGATATGGAAGAGAGGATCACCACTTTAGAGAAGCGGTACCTGGCGGCACAGAGGGAGACCACGTCAATTCATGAATTGAACGACAAGCTGGAGAACGAGCTGGCAAACAAGGAGTCACTCTACCGACAGGTGAGATCTGGCCGCTGTCCTGTATGTGGTGGTTTGTATTCTAGAAACAGAAGTGTTGACCATGTCAGTCTACTGAAACTGAGTTTATATAGCTCCTTTCACAACAAACCCCTTTACAGTTCGATCTACAAAGCAAAAAAGAAATTTCATATCAAATTGTGATATGAAAACCTTATACTTGCACATTAAAACATTAAATAAGTCAAAATTGATCCATCCATCTATCCAGTATGTATTTGCTTAGCTATATTTCAAAACTTGTATGGGATTCCCTTTCTTTTTTAAAATATGTTTAACCGTGTTTGCTGAGTTAGTTCAAAATCATTCACATGCCGTTACCAGAAAGGCATTCCAGCAGTAGGATGAGTTGTTGAACAACAACAACATAAAACTCCATAGTTCAAGTGTCTTTGTTTTATAAGGATTTAGTGAAATTCAAAGCAAACAGTTCACACAAAATAAAAAAATTTGGACGTGAATGTCAGTAGGCTTTGCACCCTAGAAACCAAGTTACCCAAACTATTCCATAATATTTCAATCATTATTTATCGTTCTGACGCTGATCTTTCTGATCATAAAATAGGTCATTATGATAGCAACTGACAAGAAGAATTCATAATTAATTACAGAATTGCAATATTTGAGGGTTCCTCTAAGAGTAGGGGTCTCCAACTCCGGTCCTGGAGGACCACCGTGGATAGAGGTTTTCATTCTAACCCTTTTTTTAATGAGTGCCCTGTTTGTGCTGCTAATTAACTCTTGTGAATTAATTTTAATGGACTTGTTTCTTAAGATTTGTTCCCCTGAATTTATTCATTTCTTTCCTTAAATGACACCCAAACAGAAATAAAATGTGAAGGAGCCAACAGAAGACCAACTAAGTCAGGGCTTCAAACTCCAACCAATTTCACTCCAACCAACTACTTAATGAGGTGCCGATTCTTGTCATTAATTAAACTCGTTCTTTAAGTTCGTGGCTTGTCGCTGCTCTCGTGGTGCATTAGCAGACATTTCCGATATTGTTGATTTTCTCTTTTTTAAGAGCTCTGTTAAAATGTTTTGGGGACCTGAGCAGATCGGCATTCCTGAGACCTTCACCTTTCTTTATTTTCAGATATTGTGTGATGGACACCAGTTGTTTTGGCTCATTTTGTATCTCATTATTGTTTGGCTGCTAATTAAAGAAAAAGAAAAAATTAAGGGGTCTGAGTCTTCAAGAGCAAGTCAAGTTAAAATGAGTGCGAAAGAAGTGAATTAGCAGCAAAAACAGGGCACTCATTAAGAAAAGGGTTGGAATGAAAACCTGCAGACACTGGGGCCCTCCAGGACCGGAGCTGGCGACCCAGTTTTTGGCTCAAAAACTGATCAGCACATCATCATCTCGTAACAGGCTTAAGGTTCGAGTTTGGTATTTTTCCATCCGGCTATATTAGCTCTACACCATCCTCAAGAAACTGTGACACACACACACACACACACACACATCATCAAGATATCAACGTTTTCGGTATCAGGGGACCCTAAAACGTTGAGATCTCTCAAAAACCGGAGATCATAATTTTTAACGAATCTGAAACTTTCGTTCCCCACCAATAGATGACAGGTTATGGTGGTTGAGGCCGCAAAGTAAAAAGTTAATAATATTTGCAAAAAAGGGAGAAAGGAGAAACGTCTTATCTATGGTATTTTGCTTGAGGATTAGGTATTTAGGTTACATTTCTTAAGGTTTTGAAAGGTTACCTCATTCACCACAAATATGTGTGTAATGGTCAGAAAACTCTATGGCAGGGGTGTCCAACTCTGGTCCTGGTGGGCCGCAGAGACTGTAGGTTTTCAGTCTAACACTTTTCCTAATCAGTGAACAATTTTCACTGCCAATTAACTCCTTTTTCCCTTCATTTTAATCACCCTGTTTTTAAGGATTCAGTCCTCTGAATTGACTTGGCGGCACGGTGACGCAGTGGGTAGCGCTGCTGCCTCGCAGAAAGGAGACTCGGGTTCGCCTCCCGGGTCCTCCCTGCGTGGAGTTTGCATGTTCTCCCCGTGTCTGCGTGGGTTTCCTCCGGGGGCTCCGGTTTCCTCCTACAGTCCAAAGACATGCAGGTTAGGTGGATTGGCGATTCTCAATTGGCCCTAGTGTGTGCTTGGTGTGTTCGTGTGTGTCCTGCGGTGGGTTGGCACCCTGCCTGGGATTGGTTCCTGCCTTGTGCCCTGTGTTGGCTGGGATTGGCTCCAGCAGACCCCCGTGACCCTGTGTTTGGATTCAGGGGGTTGGATAATGGATGGATGGATGGATGAATTGACTTGTTTCTTCATTAAATGGCAGCCAAATAGAAATGAGGTGTGAAACGAGCCAACAAATGACCAGCTAAGTCGGGTCTTCACACTCCAGCCCATTTCACTCTTTCTTAATGAGAAGCCAATTCTTGCTGTTAATTAAAACCGTTATTGAATATCATGACCTGTTGGTGCTCTCATTCTGCCACAGCAGACTGTTGATTTTCTAATTTTTTTTAAGACCATCGTCAAGATGTTCTGGTAACCTGAGCAGGCTAACATGACCGAAACCTTCACCTTTCTTTATCACCTTTAAAATGGTGATCAAAAATGTGTTACCATCCTAAAATGTGCAATTTACTACTCCAGTTGTAAATGATTTATATTTTGTATCTGAGGATGCAGGGAGGAGAGATGTTTTGGTGGAAGTCAGGAGTAAGATTGAATTTTGTCAGATGGAATGCAGAGAGTGTTTTATCTGAGGAAGGGGGTGCATTTTGGGAAGGGACAGATACAGTTTAAGGTAGCAGGGAGGACGGAGTTTCACCACAGGCAAGAATGATTTTTATTGGAGGACAGATGCCATTTTAGCAGAAGCAGGAGAGAGGGTTGGAGTTTTTTCAGCAGAGGGGTGGTATTTGGTTAGAGGTGGAAGGATGTCCTAAAATGAACAGCGTACAGTACCCTCCGTTATGTTTGGGACAAAGACACATTTTGGCAGAGCTTCAACCATCAAACATTATACCTGCACTAAAGAAGCAATGAATACCACCTGAGGAATCACAAACACGTGTGAAGCTAATTGTCCCAAACATTATGGTGCCCTGAAATGGGGGGGGACTGTGTAGAAAAAATGTTGTCATTTCTACGTGGGGTGACCTAAATGTATGCAAAAATCTTTAAAAGAAAGTCTGCAATGTGCACTTTAATCACATCTGAATTGTTTGATTTTTAAATTTAAACTGTGGAGCAGAACGGCAAATCAAGGAAATATGTGCCTTTGTCCTAAACATTATGGGGGGCACTGTATACCTGAATATTCAAATAACATGCAGCATGTTGCCACCATGAACTGTGACAAACTTCATTTCATGGAAAAGACCAGGATGACGTAATGTTGCTTAACACACAGAGATATAGCTGAGGAGCCAAGCTGCACAAATGTCTATTCTCTGTTGACTAGTGTTGCTCATGCAAGTTGGCATCTCCTCAGTTTCCATGTACAGTAATCCCCCGCTCTATTGCGGTTCAGCTATCGTGCCTCCGCTAAAATTCAATAAGTACATCCTACCTGTAGTGTACTTTGCAGCCAAATCATAACAAAGCATATGGTTTTCAGCAGACAAAGAGTTTTGCGTTACAGCACCCTGATGATTTCTTACAAAGCTCGTTATTGGCTGAAAGGCGACACAACCAATCAGAGCGGATTTTATTCTCTTGGGCTCTGATTAGCTGCTGCTAACGTGGTGTAATCTTGCAAGAACAGCAAGCGTGGGTCCCCGACGAATCGCGTATCGCGTACCTTGCTTGTAGTCCGAGTTTTGTGAGCAAACTTTTGTGAGCTTTTCGTTTGTTTTAAGCCCTACGATGGCTCCCAAGCGTCCTGCATCTTGTAAGCCTTCTGGTAGCAGTGAGCCTAAGTGCCAGAGGAAGACCTTGATCATTGTAATAGGTGCTATATAACGCCCGACCCAGCACAGACTGACGCAGAGGCACGTGTTAAATCCATCCATCCATCCATTTCCCAACCCGCTGAATCCGAACACAGGGTCACGGAGGTCTGCTGGAGCCAATCCCAGCCAACACAGGGCACAAGGCAGGAACCAATCCCAGGCAGGGTGCCAACCCACCGCAGGACACACACAAACACACCCACACACCAAGCACACACTAGGGCCAATTGAGAATCGCCAATCCACCTAACCTGCAAGTCTTTGGACTGTGGGAGGAAACCGGAGCGCCCGGAGGAAACCCACGCAGACACGGGGAGAACATGCAAACTCCACGCAGGGAGGACCCGGGAAGCAAACCCAGGTCCACAGGTCTCCCAACTGCGAGGCAACAGCGCTACCCACTGCGCCACCATGCCGCCCACGTGTTAAATCACACAGGCTTATTATTTTTCTCTTCGGCCGTGGGGCACGCCTTCCCCGTGTCCCACAGGCCCAATACAGTCCCAAAGCACTTAAATACAATACCAACAACACTCTTCCTCTAGCACCACCACCACCACTCCTCTTCCTCTTCCTCCTCCCCCCCCCCCCCCCCCCCCCCCCCCCCAGGTAACCTCGTCCTCTTCCTCCTGATTCTGGCTGTCGAATGGTGATGGCTGGCCCCTTTTATAGCCCACCCGGAATTGTTGCAGGTGCTTGACCACCTGGTCCCAGTTGCACTTCCAGCTGGGCTGTTGATTCCAAGTAGCACCCCCTACCAGCCACCCCAGCTCCCAACCAGGCTGTGGAGGACTCCTGTCACATGGAGCCATGCGGGAGGTTGGGGAAACACCGTCGGCTATGGAGGCTGCCACCAAGTGTCCCGGGGGAGGTATTAAGCTGCCCATGGTTACTCCCCTGGAACATACGCAGCAGGGGCGTCCCGGCCACCCATCACACCATACAGGAGAAGGTAAAACTTATAATGATTATTATTATGTTACTCATATCTGTAGCCCGACATCCGTGTATCATATGTGTATCTAAGTGTGTTTTAATAAGTTTACATGTGTTTAAAGCATGTGGGAGGGGTATTTTAAGGCTTAAACTATAAAAAAAATGTGGTCTTTCTATATCGCGGATTTTCACCTATCGTGGGTGGGTCTGGAACGTAACTTCCGCAATAGGCGGGGGATCACTGTACCATTTTTTATTTGCTAATAGTTAAAGAACTTCTTACCTAAACTTCATTCTGCACTGGAGTATTCAGCGACGCTGTGAAGATGTGCTGCTTAGTCCTAGGTGGCCAGTGTGAGTGAGTGTGTGCCATGTGGCACTGGCACACCATTCTGGAATGACACTTCAGTACTGTCGGAATACTCTCTGGCTCCACAGATCTCTATTGTACAATAAATGGGTTTAGGAAATAGATGGAGAGATATGAACATGAATTTAATAGTGAAAAACTTAAAAGGCATATTTGAAATATTACTTTTTAAGATAGATGGTCATAAGTGATTATTTTGAGTTTTATTTAGAACTAATTTTAAACTTAACCATTCTCTTGTGCAGAGTGAGGAAAAGTGTCGGCAGATTCAGGAATTGTTGGAGCTGGCAGAACAGAAACTGCAACAGACGATCCGCAAAGCAGAAACCCTCCCCGAGGTGGAAGCAGAGCTGGCACAGAGAGTTGCTGCCCTGACCAAGGTGAGCGTCACCATAATGGACAAGGCCTCCAATTTCTCTGAACGCTACATTGGACTCAAGGGGGTCACGTCTCATCTAAACCAGTAATGTAACGCGTATTCAATTTTTAAATATTTATTTTTACACATTGAAGGGAATGAATGATGTGGTGTGTTGAAAATTGGGAAACCTGTTTTGTCCATTTCATAATTTAATTGCTTAGAACATTTCGTTTTAGGCTCTGTGAATTTTCATACACGAGTTTCAATTTTATTACTTTGTTCCAGAAAGGTTTTATTTGTTTTGTTTAAATTTTAACTGCATCACATCACCACATTGAAAGCCCCTAATTGTCTGCTTGCTAGGGCCTTTCCTTCCTTATACAATCTGATAAATTTCAATGCAGCGAGGTGTGCTACTTTGTCCAAAAAATGGATTCAGCCAATTCAGAAATTAATCTTATTTTCAGTAGTTCGGTGCTGACTCTTTCTTTTGTTCTTTTTTGACTTGGTCTTCATCTTGTGGTTCTGGCTCTAAGTTGTTTGGTAGAATTTCAGTGAATGATTCCTTAAAGTTCTCAACTAGCAATGCCTACAGTTACCCCCTCTGACTTTGAACAACAAATTGTAGTTCTCGGAAAAGTTTACCTCTAGTTTATTCCAACTTTCCAATCTTTTGTTTTATTTCTGAAAGAAATGCAAATTTCCTTGTTAATTGTTTTTAACGTCTGAGAAGTGCTCTCGAACGCATAATGCCAATGTCATAACAATACAGGTACTCCCCAGGTTACGGACACCCGACCTACAACATACGAACGCATGCGCCTCAGTAACTGCCGCTCCGTCATTTTCGGCCTGGGGACGCTGCAAGTGGTGGCTGGATGGAGGCTGGAGGGGGTTGATTTTGCTGCTCATGCAGTGTAGTGTCCATCGGGCGACTCCCAGCGGTACGGACACCCGACCTACAACATACGAACGCATGCTCCTCAGTAACTTCCGCTCCATCATCTTCAGCCCGGGGACGCTGCAAGCGATGGCTGGATAGATGCTGGAGGGGGTTGATTTTGCTGCTCATGCAGTGTAGTGTCCATCGGGCGACTCCCAGCGGCACGGACACCCGACCTACAACATACGAATGCATGCGCCTCAGTAACTTTCGCTCCATCATCTTCAGCCCGGGGACGCTGCAAGCGATGGCTGGATGGAGGCTAGAGGGGGTTGATTTCGTTGCTCGTGCAGTGTAGTGTCCATCGGGCGACTCCCAGCGGCACGGACACCCGACCTACAACATACGAACGCATGCGCCTCAGTAACTTTCGCTCCATCATCTTCAGCCCGGGGACGCTGCAAGTGGTGGCTGGATGGAGGCTAGAGGGGGTTGATTTCACTGCTCATGCAGTGTAGTGTCCATCGGGCGACTCCCGGCAGCAAGCGGTTTCACTGCCCGCCCCCCGCTGCAAGTGGTGACCCTGTTGTGGCTGAACGGAGGCCATTGAGGGTGAATGGGGAGGCAGGGGGGTACTGCCTGTACATGTATACTCACATTTGGAGTTATTTTGAGTTATTTTTATATTGGAAAACCTATTAAAAGGGTCTTTGCTCTGATTCCATTAGATTTTAAAAAGTATATTTTTATTCTCATTATGTGTTTATGCGATATGGGAATTGAGTCACGTGACCATGGCAGTAGTGTCCGTAACTTCAGGGGATGTTATACTATAAATATGGCAGCAGTTCTGTGTTGTGACATCCCTCAGTTGGATAATAAAAATGTTCTTCAAACAAGTAGGCCTAGAGTTTAGTTCCGCTCAATTTTTTTAAATCCCAACTTTGGTCTCGACTTCTGATTCTTGTTTTGCCCCGTCTGCCCAGTTCTCTTGTCTTTCTGGTTATGATTGCTTTATTTTTTCACTGTGATTCAGGATTGCATTTCCATCTCCTGTTCCTTTTATGCTCTGCCAATAATCCTTGGAGACAAAGTCTAATTACAAACAGAGGGATCATGACTGACATCAAGATGTCTGAAGTGGGCACCGACATTAATCATCTCATGGAAGAAAAAGCTGCAATAAAAGAGAAGACGTCTAGTCTTGCCACTTCTGTGCAGCATGTGTCCAGTAATCATAGAAGATGAATTCTCAGTACAGCCTGTAGTCAGCCCAGGGTAGTGGGTTTGGGAAAAACAATGGGAGGTGGGCGTCCAAGCTTTGCATCGTTCAGGCCAGTTCACTTTTTTGCCACTAGCTTAAGATGGTGGCCAAGAGGTTAATAGTGCTGGGTTTAAAGCCTTACCTGGTTATTAGTTGTGTGGATTTTTCTTATTTTCTCCACCTGGATGCTTTTTTTTTTCAGGAAGTTTGGCTTTTCTTTCACACCAAACATGTCGTTGATATATTAAATGACAACTTTAAGTTTGAGTGTACAGTACATGCCCTGGGAGTAATTCCGGATCAAATGTAAGTCTCTGAAACTAGGGATTGTAAATTCCGGCAACTCCCATCGGTGACCACCATGGAACCCAACAATGCTGCCCCACGGAACTACAGGTCCCAGCATGCCCTGCAGGTATCTGTGTGGGGATCTGAACCCAGGGAGGCTGCCTTTTAGCATATTGGGGAAGAAAACATTCAGCCGCAGACCTTCCATTGCACTGGCCTCCTTCTCGGGTAAGGATCTCTGCTCAGTCCTGGTCAGGATGCCAGCCTATGCAAACCGTCCATTACAATGTATACATACAGTATGACTGTTAACTTAACCTAGTGCAGCATGACGATCTCAATTAAAGTCTTTAAAGCCTACATCATACTGGGAATTTAAAATATGTTTTATCTCTGTAACTATATATATATTGTTAAGACTGGACGCTGTATAAGCGCCCCACTCAACACAGACTGGACACGAGCGGCACATGTAAAACAAATAAAACTATTTATTTTCCTTCCCCTGTGGGCGCATGTCTTCCCTGTGACCCACAGGCAATACAAAGTCCCAAAAAACAGCATACAAGTAATGCAAAAGCACTTTCTCATCCTCCTTGGCACCACCACTCCTCCCAAGTAACCTTGTCCTCCTCCATCTGACTCTGGCTGCTGCGTGGTGGTCGCTGGCTCCATTTATAGTTCACCCGGAAGTGCTCCAGGTGTTTGATCACCAAGTTCCAGCTGCACTTCCGGGTGTGATGCATATGGTGCCCACACGGGCTCAGGAGTTCCAAATACAGCACCCCCTGGCGGTACCTGTGGGACCGAACAGGGCTGCACCCAACTCCAATTCCCAGGGAACCCTGTGGGAAACCGAGGGACTGCTCCACCCCAGGTTGGCATCTACCATCCAGGGGCAGGTATTGTAGTGTCCAGGGCGCTCCCCCTGAATATAGTGTGCAGGGGCGTACCCTCTGGGCATGGACGCCAGCCACCTGCCACTATATACTGTATATATATAATATATACTGTATCTATATATATCATGGCTGGGCAAGTTAACACATTATTATCGCATTAACACATTCATTAGTTAACATTGACAATTATTTTATCACTCATTAACACAGTTTTTGTTATTATTATTATTTTGAAAGCCTCAGTCTCGCTAGTGATCCATAGTGATCATCCATCCATCCATTTTCCAACCCGCTGAATCTGAACACAGGGTCACGGGGATCTGTTGGAGCCAATCCCAGCCAACACAGGGCACAAGGCAGGAACCAATCCTGGGCAGGGTGCCAACCCACCGCAGGACACACACAAACATCAAGCACACACTAGGGCCAATTTAGAATCGCCAATCCACCTAACCTGCATGTCTTTGGACTGTGGGAGGAAACCGGAGCGCCCGGGAAGCAAACCCAGGTCCCCAGGTCTCCCAACTGTGAGGCAGCAGCGCTACCCACTGCGCCACCGTGCCGCCCTCCATAGTGATCAGTGATCTTCTTGTTACAGCGCTTTTTGATACACTTTTGCTAGCTTTATTGATTTGACCTCAATTCCCTGCACATGCATGAGTAGCGAAGAACAAACAGCTTCTAAAGTGGCAAGTGGAGAGATACCAAAATGAACGCTCAAAGCAAAATAATCCATGGATGACTTTTTTCGTATTATCGCTGAATAGGACTCTGATTTGTCGGATGCATGTGATCTGGAGATGAAGATCGAAAACAAAAGTGAGGTACCAGCATTAGCTGATCGGTCCCCATCTGATCGTGGTGCTGAACACGTTTTTTGCGGCTGAAGCACCGATGGCAACGTTCACCTGAGAGGAAAGACATGTATAATGACAGGAGGTACAAACCATATTGTGTCTCACTGCAGCTGCCACCCCCGCGCACCTGTCTCACAAAGACAGCCAGCCCACCGTGCATATCTGCTGGCCGTCAAGCCGCCGCAAACTGCAAACAGGCACCGACAACAGGCAGCAACAGGCATTTTATGTTGATTTATGTGTGAAACCATTGCTTTGTGCGTTTTTCAGAAAACTGAGGTTTTTGGAAAAAATATTAGCCCTCAAATAGTTGCTACTGAACATACGACTGTTTATGCTGCTCCCTAATAAAAGAAAATGTTTCTGCTGGTATCTGTTCAGATTAAAAAGAAAACAGATTTAGAAATGTTAACTTGCTGTTGCTCAGAAGGTGCCTGTTATAATGTTGTGATCGGGGCTCTGGACTCTGAGGGTGACTTGTTTTTCTATAACAAACTAGAGAAAACATTAATGCCCTGGCAGTGACAAATAGCTTTGGTTTTATATTTGATTTGATTACATGAATGTTTAAGTTGAGATTTACAAGAAATATTTTAACTGCTACTATGTAAAGGGAATACTGCTGTTAAAAAGCACCTTATTTGTTTAAAGTGTTTGCAAATCAAATACACGCAATACACTACTTTTGAGGTCATTATTCAATTTTGTACATAACAATCGTGATTGAAAATTTTAATCGTTGTCCATCACTCATATATATATATATATATATATATATATATATATATATATATATATATATATATATATATATATATATATGTATAATTTTTTTTTTAATCAGGCAGAAGAGAGACATGGCAGCTTTGAGGAACGATTGCGGCAGCTGGAAGGGCAGCTTGAAGAGAAAAATCAAGAACTAGGACGCGTAAGTCATTGGCCATGTTGCCCATTTAATAAGACATTCAAGGACATTGTCATTAACTTTGGACAATTAATGAACTGATGTCAGGTTTTCAAAGAAGAACAGTTATTGTCAATTAACAGCTGTGTTTAGTTTTTCATTAAAGAATGCCTTGAACACTGTCTGGAGGAAAACTGATGGATACCTTTGAGGGGCTGATATTCTGTTCCTTGTGTAGGCTGTTAATGAAGTAGTCTTGGTTGGATAATGTAAAGTCTCAATTCCCTAAATGATCTGGAGTGGGACATATTTGTTCAATTAGGAAAACATTTGGATATTCTACTCAGAACACTGAAAGCAGAAATTGTAAGTGCAATGTCTTGGGGTTAGATACAGTGTATTTTGAGGGGCTGACATTCTGTTTCTTGTTTAGGCTGTTAGTGAAGTAGTCTTGGTTGGATAATGTACAGTTTAAGGGTAAACACCCTCATAAATCTTAAGAAATTCACCTACTGAGCCATGGCAGATTGGCCTGCAATTTATTTCTGGGATAAAAATAAGAAAATTTGAAAAGCAGCAATAATCTGAATGCACATTCAGATCCAACTCCACATAATACAAAACAGCAGCATCATGTCGACAGATGACAGAGCATAGCAAACACAAAGAAGTAATTTGTTTGGTGAAACAGTTCTTTAAGGCTATATGGCATTCAGTCATTCAGAAAATGTGCTACTTCTCTTAGTCTCAGATTTAAATTGCCAAGTACTGCATTGATTAAATATGATGCAAAATTCTTTTGTGAAAAGAAAGTGAAGGTCTGAGAAATATTGATTTTCTATGGCCCACAAAGTATTTTGATTATTAACTCATTGAGAAAAAAAAATCAATTTTAGTAAAGACTGGTGTGGTAGAATGAGAAAAAGTGAAGTGAAAATGGTGGCCTTTCCTGGACTGCCCAAGACCCCTAAATTAGCTAGTGTGACAAATAGAGGCACTGTCGACCCCTTGAACCCTTAGACGAGACGTCGGACACCAGATAAAAGTCCAAATATTGAATTTATTATAATAATACAGCAATCCCTCCTCCATCGCGGGGGTTGCGTTCCAGAACCCCCCGCGAAAGGTGAAAATCCACGAAGTAAAAACCATATTTTCATATGGTTATTTTTATATATTTTAAGCCCTTATAAACTTTCCCACACTATTATAAACATTTCCCGCACAATTATACAACATAAACCCTTTGTATTCTCTTAGATATTAGGTAAGATTCGTTGAAATTATGTATGTAAATACAGTTTATATACAGTAAAACTTAAATATTATTTTAAAGATATCGAGCGTCTCCGATATCACATATGTTACAGCCATTACGACAGACAGGCCACCAGCAATAAATACGTACAATGCAAGAAAAATTGTATACAGTAAAATGTGTGTACAGTGACACTAAACTATGTACATGTAATAAGTACTGTACGTAGATAATTAATTATGGTTACTCACCAACAATGACACGACAACTTGTCCGATAACGATGAGTTTAATTTTACTGCACAGCAAAGGAGAGCGTTACAGCTCTTCTAAAGGAGCCTCTTCAGGCGACTGTTTAGCACCGCCGTTGTTCTTCTTCCATCAGTCTTCAGTCCAAATCCCTAAAGCAGATTCCATCCAGACTACTGCCTTATCACGTCCACTTGCAACTCGCTTTGCACCCTGGTTAAAGGACACTGCGGCCGTAGATCTTATAAGCTCTCCTTCTCAGGGGTGGGGTTTGATTAGTCTTCAAATTTGTTGGGTTATAAATTGATCTGTTTGTATGGAATGATTACAATGAAAATTAATAAAATAAAAATATAAAAAAAAAAAAAAAGACAATGAAGAATGTTACAGAGAGGGCATGAAAGGAGCTTGACAGTACTTGATGTCATCGTTTGTTCATAAAACAACTAAATGTCATTATCTTTTGCTGTCTTAGGCACGCCAGAGAGAGAAGATGAATGAGGAACACAACAAGCGGCTTTCAGACACCGTCGACCGGCTCCTCACCGAGTCCAACGAAAGGCTACAACTTCACCTGAAGGAGCGAATGGCTGCTCTAGAGGAGAAGGTCTGATTCTTCATGGCTCTAAATCGTTAAAAAATAAATGAAAAAGACAATGATGAGAGTCCAAGAACAGGGTGTGTTTCCTTCAGCCATTGCAGTCATCCCCATCGTGAAGTCAAACTGAACAAAAAATGCTTCCCAAAACTGAAACTTAATGTAATCAAATAAAATGTAAATATTTTAATCAATACATCAATACATTGGTAGTGAACCAAATTAATGATAATTCAATAATAGTATGGTACTAATTGATTTAGGAAACAAATTCCAAAAGAGCAAAATACAACAAAATACTATGTTACAGAGGTTAAACACTTAAAGACAAATGTATAAAAAATATAGTAGGCCTACAAATAATTGAAAGGACTCCTGGCAAACAAACTAAAAACAATTAATTAAACTCTTAAAGAAAATGATAATGAAGAATACTAGAAAATAATCAAAAAAATGACTTTTTAAATTCTGGCAATGGGCAAAAAGTTAATGAAGTCCAACGTCGCTTTAAAACAAACAACATGCTAAATTTGTTAAAATAAAGTTGGATGAATGGATCTGCGGTGGGCTGGCGCCCTGCCTGGGGTTTCTTTCCTGCCTTGCGCCCTGTGTTAGCATTACTATGTTATTTTAAATGTGCTATATAAATAAATTAACATTGAATTAAAAACTTTAAAAATTGTAAAAAACGAATTCTACATATGTAAATAAATAAACCAGAAATGATTCAAGATACACTTCTAAATAAAGAAGAAAAATTAAGAAAATAAAAAATCACTTCACTGACATCCAGAACCAGCATAAAAGAGATTAACAAGTCTCAGGAAAAGCAGAGCAAACTGAAGCTAACTAATGTCACTTCAACATGTACTGGTAGACAGGGGTCTTTATGTCCCTTTGGTGAATACACCCCTGTTGGTATCAGAACCTGACATCCACACAGCAATGAAATTCCCTACCATTTTGTGTCAACATTAAGCAAAACAGTTTACAAGTATCAGAAAACAGGAAAGGGGAAAAAAAAAGTAAAACGACATGGATGAAAAGGTGGGCCACCGTTTCATCACTGCTGAGGGACCACCCTCTCTCTGTCTTTATAATTCACATGGAGTATGTCTGTCAGAGATTTATTGTTTGCTGCAGAGTTAGCATTATTATTATAAGTACTGCTTTCATGTTTCTGCTTTATGGTTATTTTTGCCTTGTCTTTGGATTTACGACTTTGGATTATGCACTGCCCTTGTAAGCTACAATACCCTTCTGCCTGATTTTTGCCTTTTTTATCCTGTTTGTTCATCCTTTGCCTTTCATTTATAAAGGTTGCATTTTGTAATTCAATTCCTGTAGAATAATCTTTTTGATATTAACATGTTCACTCTTTCTAATCATCCATGAACATTATTTTTCAGAATGCTCTGATTCAAGATTTGGAAAACACGCAAAAGCAGTTGGAGGAATATCATCTCACCAAGGTAATGAAGAATATTTTTGTATTTTGCAGTTCACGTTGAAGATCTACTGGTGCTTCGTTATAAACAGGTTTAAAAAGACATTTCCTTCTACATCTGCATCTCAGTTCTATAACTGCCTTATATCATAACAAATTTCATTAATTTTTAAAATCTTATACAGGAAACTCCTTCACACTTGGTCATGTTTTAGAATTGAAGATTTGCTTCTCCCACCTTCAATCACTGGTCAGTAATCCTGTCTTCAGTTCAACAGTTCGACCCTCTGTGAAGGGGCCTCCTGTTTGCGTCCTACTTTAATTTTCAAGAGGTTATTATTAGTAGTAGAAAAAATACATGTGTTTTGCGTTTTGTGTGTATACGGCTTGACATGTGGATTACACGACACAAATAACGAGAGAATTTTTTTCAAAGAAGCTTTAAATAACCTTGTAGTTGTCCACTGCTAGTCAACATAGGTTTCTGCTCTATTAGGGAACTGTCATCTCCATTCTTCATTGAAAACGTTAAATTACATTTTTTTCTCAGTCATCACTACAACACTACATGGGATAAGAATTGAAGAAAAGGTATTGTTTCTGGGAGGAATATTCCTTTAATCTGCTCTTTTGATTGTTGTGTGGGTCTTGCAGCTAGTAGACATCAGGCGGCTGGAAACCAATCTGAAAAGCCAAAGCAATTAGATTAATCGAGGTTATGATTGCACGCTGATCAGCTGTCACTAGAACAGTATACCGAGTTTACTAAAATACAAGAAGTTGAAGCACCACTGATTTCTTAATAATAATAACTAGCCGACCCGCGCCGCATAATTATTTATTGATGGGTGAACACTTCCTGAAAGACACAGTTGTCCAAATGGGGTGGGTTTGAGGATACGACTGTGAGTGAATGAAAAGATGGAATTCTGGAGAGAGCAACATACAATTGTCCGTGACTGAACACTGGTTTTGGCAGATACAGGCATATCGTTTTGAAAGTTTGTCCCTGTGCCTTATTAATTGTCATTGCAAAGGCTAATCTAACAGGAAATTGTCTGCGTGTAAAAGTGAAAGGCAAATTTGAACCTGATGGGGTCAGGGAAATCCGGGGAATATGGACAGTTTGTGAGGTAGGAGCTGCGATAGTTTTACACTCTAGTACATTGTGGTGAATGCTGGTAACAGTCAGTCTAGTGCCATTACAGAGACTTCTTGCTGGCATGAGGTTTCTGAGAAGAATGACGACTGAACCTATTTTAATTTTGAGTTTATGCGGAGGCATGCCAGTGGGAGTAAGACTGCTAAGAAATTCTTCAGGGAATGAAAGTTGATCTGCGAGGTCGTCTGTGATGATGGAGTCAATGCTGGTGAAAGTTACTTCGTCGGTAGGGATAAGTTTCAGTACTTGTTCATTAAGGTGTAGCGAGTCTTTGTTAGTGATGCTTAATATAGCTCGCGTACTGAGTTGTTCCGGAGTCACAGTTGAGAAGTCGATGTCTCCATATAGTTGTTGAACGGGATCAGAAATAAAAGGAAAACAATGTGAAGATAATGTTGCAGGTGTTCCATTTTTCCCATCTCCAACATCGAGGAGCCATTTTGCGAAATCTTGTTCGTGAGGAAGAGCTGTCATATTTGTCGTCAGTGTAAGTACATGCATGTGACGCCACAAAGGTTGCTTGTTAATGCAACTGGTGACAGCAAGTGCTCGGGAGCCACGCATAATGACGGGGAGTTTTTGTCGGAAATCGTTGGGGGCGGGCACATGAGCAGGCAGTGCGCATGCCTCGAGAGCGAGGGTGGATGCGGGAGGAGGGTTAGAGTTGGCGGGCGGGGTCTGTTGTGCATACCCCATGGTCTTAGAGTTGGCGGGCGGGGCTCTGTCATGTGTACACCATGCGCACTGCCTGCTCATGCCTTGAGAGCGAGGGTGGACTCAGGAGGAGGGTTAGAGTTGACGGGCGGGGCTCTGTCTTGCGTGTGTGTGTACCCCATGGTCAGGCGACTTAGTCTTTTATATATATAGATAACAATAACAATACTGAATTCCAGTCTTTTAATAGAAGTAGTTTTTTTGTGTAGGCAGATTGTCTTCTTTAAAGTTATGCTTTATGTAATACTAGCTGTATGTAATTCTAGCTGTCCCCCGCGGCTCCGCCCACGTAATAGTGAAACAAGACAAATTTTAAAAATTCTGGCCAAGCAGAAGGTAGGTATGATCCAACATCAAACTTTGGCACTGTATCTGATCGTGTTTAGCTCTGATGGGAGAGAATCCCCCATGTGTGGAGAAAAGCACAGGGCTGTAATATATCTGGCAATCAGCAGCTACCCTCTAAAACACATGTAGCTCCGATCTCTCTCTCAAAAATGTCAAATGTTAACAATCTGTAGTTGATATTGTCTGTTGAAAAAACAGATATCACTGTCTGTTGAACAAACAGGTATCACTAGCTAAGTGGAGGCAAGGTACGCTCCAGCACGTGACGAGAGGTAGAGCGACTGGAATGGAGGCTGGAGAGTGAGTGAGGAGGGCCCTTCCTGGCTCCCCACTCCCTTCCCCCTTCCCTTAGCCTGCAGCCTCTCTCTTGGATTTGCGCAAACAATTCGGTGCCGCAAACGAACTATGACATTTAGCACGATGAGAGAAGTTGTAAAATCAACCAGAATGTTCAAGCAAATTATAGAAAAAAATCCGATCTAAATCCGTTAAGCAGTTCTCTCGTTCACTAGCTAAACGGATGTAAGATACGCCCTGAGGTTGTAAGTGAGGAGGGCCCTGCCCCCCCTCTTCTCGGCCCACTGGATGTCTCTTGGATTCACGCAAATAAACCGGTACTGCAAGCGAACTATGATACATAGCACAATGAGAGAAGTCGCAAAATCAACCGGGATGTTCAAGCAAATTATAGAAAAAAAACCCGATCTAAATCCGTTAAGTAGTTCTCTCGTGAAAAGCAGACAGACAGACAGACAGACATTTGGATTTTATATAATTACTGGCAAAATACCCGCGCTTCGCAGTGGAGAAGTAGTGTGTTAAAGAGGTTATGTAAACAAATATATACATATACATATATACATATCTACATATACACATATCTACATATACATATATATACATATATACATATATATATATATATATACATATACACATCCACATATATATACATATATATATATACACATATCAACATATATGTACACATACATATACACACATACATACACACACACATATACATATATACATATACACATACATACATAGTGCGTTGTAACATGGGCTGTGATTGTTACATGGGACGGAGACGACAAATCACAGCTTCCCGCTTTCTAATCGGGCCTGTGATTGGTGCTTTGACTGATGCCCAGATCCCACAGTATCTCCCCTTGGAGAGGCGTTAGGCAAATGTAATTGAATAGCGGTGCTGCAAGTTTAGCTTTACACCTGTTTTTAAGGCACCCTTAAAAACCTTTATTTTTACTTCCTTAACTTGTGGAGGGTGTATCCTGTAGCAAAGCCCTAACTTTTTTCATGAAAGCCCGTTTCAGTCAATAAGTCTTAAAAACAGGTGTAAAGATATTGACAATAAGCTACGCAAACCCACCAAGACATGGAATCGTTTAAATCAAGGCGCGAGTCGATAAACACCATCCCATACTATTAGTTAATGATTAACACATTTCTATATGTATTGTAAGCATACAATACAACTGATAATATGTTGCGCTTATTTATCTGGTGTACCGACATTTTTGCGCATTTAACGGCTGAAATCCAACGTGGTTTGTGCCCTTCAGAATGAAAACAGTTTGCATTTACCTTTTTAATAAAAGGTGAACTTTTAAGTCTGAGAAATCACCCCATAAATGCACAAGTTTAATTGCACATGTGTTAATATGTATGCTTACACACTGTTTCTTCTTCATTGAGGTTTTCTCTAGCATGTAGATCAGGGTAATTACATTCATGGCATTCATAGTCTGAATCACAATCTGATTATATGGGTGGTTACCTACCAGGTAACGCTTATGGTTGGCCAGCAAGTCAGCTAACATCAGCCATGGTGCTTTCAGTTGTGAGAAGCGGATCATAGAATGGTTGAAAATAGTTTACTGTCAAATAATGCAAAGAGTATGTGACACGTGTTTCGCCCTAATTCTTGGCTCATCAGGCGTACACACTCACTGCACTCCCTTACGGGAATCGAACCTCGGACGTGAGCGCTAGAGGGGCTTCGCAGCGGTGAAGTATTGCTTTTAAATTTTAATTAAGAAGAAAAGAAAACCTTTTTAAATTGAGGGAAAATATACCAATAACAATTTGTTAAGGATCTGTTTTTTTGTGAAGCTGCCTTTACACAGCCTGTCCGCTGTTTTATAAACGAACACCATATAAGGCCGTCCTTTCTCCTTCACAGTCAGTTCACGTGATTACGTGTGAGGCGTGATGACGCGATATGCAACCCCCGCAACCCCGCCTCCCACGGCCAGCGAGCTGCTGTCCATTACTGTATATGGACAAAAAAGAGGTTCCAGTTATGACCGTTACGCTTTGAATTTCGAAATGAAACCTGCCTAACTTTTGTAAGTAAGCTGTAAGGAATGAGCCTGCCAAATTTCAGCCTTCCACCTACACGGGAAGTTGGAGAATTAGTGAGTGAGTGAGTGAGTGAGTGAGTGAGTGAGTGAGTGAGTGAGTGAGTGAGTGAGTCAGTGAGGGCTTTGCCTTTTATTAGTATAGATATGTATATATAGAAGTAGACATTTTGCCTATGACAGAAATGTAATAGAATACTTGATAGAATATTTGATATCTCTTGCCACGCATGTACTTTCAGCATTCCTCGTTTGCCTCATAAGACTGAAACTCTTGTGACCGGCTCTCCCTCTTTAGATTCCATTCCTGTGAAGCCTGCTTCTCAGACTCTGTCATTGTGAAGCACGTTACTCACCTTCTGTTTACTTTTTGACTACCACCAGTTGTAGATGGGCCCCCATTATCCACAGTGAACACATTGCTCATATTTTTGTGAATATTTCCCGGCTTTAAAGACGACTCTCAGCATACCTCCTACACCTTTACCCTCCTCATGTGTCTCAACGTGTCTTGCCCAGCATTTTCTCTGTCGATTGGGGTCTCTTATTACAATCTCAGCCCACCTCTGTCTCTCATTTTCCCCGGCTCACCCATTGCTCCTGCAGGTGGCAAAGGCCCAACAGCCACAATCTCCTTTTTGGCTGACCTCCGTCTTAGCTGTCTGCATCCTTCGCACTCATGTAGGCACTCCTCAGATCCCTCGGGAGGACACCTGCCTTGCTAACCCCACTCCAACAGAACATTCAGTGGGGCGAACTAGCCCCTAGAGTGCTACCAACAAACGCTCTTTCGCGGGGCCCCAACTTGTGCTGTCTCCTCCTTACAGGTGGCCAGATCATATGTTTCAAGACTGCTTTTCCTGTCCTTTAACCTCCTTTTTTCCTCTGTCTTTGTCCTTTTCTTTGATCACGATCCATCTATCCCCCCTTTTCTTTGTGTTGACCCATATATATACATATCCCCACGCCTCCGTGGGCACAGCTCCTTAATTGCATGCCGCAGGAAGCCAATGAAGCCATTGAGAATGATCGCACCCACACGTGCAGGTGCGACTCGCTCCAACTACCTCATTAACTACCCGCAGTCGTGCAATCATGCCCACGGAAAATGACACGGCTCTACGGATTTAAAACCTGGCCCTTATTTTTTTTAAAGCTGCAGACCCGCTACACCACAGTGTCTTTAAAGACACAAACATTTTTTCTTATTTTATTTGAAGAAAATAACATTACATACAATGAAGTTGAACTTACACAACAAAGGACTTCATAGTCAAACTTAAAAAACATGAAAAGGGGAAAAATCAAAAAGTGAGAAAGACACAACACAATTCAAACCCCACTCGAAAGACATCAATAATGTTTATAATGTTCTTTAAATAATATGCACCTATTGTAATATATGACAAGAGCTGCTAAGCTATTAAAGAATGTGACTTTGATTTGCACAATTCAGTAGGCTTAAATTGAAGCTGAAGTGATGATGTCTTGCAGGATCAACATACACTCTTCTGTTAAACACATTCTCAAATTCCATGCAACTCAGGTCAGCCTCTGCCGAGACACCGATCCCAAATGGAGTGCCATGTCTCCCTTTCTGCTGTTTGTGAGGTGTTATGGCTTTCTCCTTCCTTGCATTTTTCTTGATTTAGTGATTTTATGTCACTTTATGCTAATAAAAAACTCATTAGCTAGAAAAATGCTTCATAATCTGTAAGACTCCAATTATCAATAAACTGTAAGCTGGGCTCATACCATACTGTGGTCACAGCAGGGCAAGAAATATTGACAGCTAATACAATGAAGTCTTTTTTCTGTGTTTCCACTAGGAAAGGTTAACAAGTGAAACTGAAAAACTGCGCACAGAAATTGAGCAGCTGAAGAGAAGAAGTTCCATTCTGTCCGACAGCATCCACCCACGGTAAATATCTTCTGGAATTTGTTATTGGCTAATGACTCGTCATTGCTTTTCGCTAAACTTGAATCATTTCATTTTTGCTTCATGTGCATGGAAGTGCAGTGTGCGGCATTGGAGCTGAAGTCTGATTTGGGGCAGGACAGCAACAACAACATTTATTTTATTTATTTGTAGCTCATTTTCATACAAAGAATGTAGCTCAAAGTACTTTAGAAGATGTCCTAGAGAAAGTTACAAGAAAAGAAAAAACAAATAAGAGTAGCTAAGATTATTAATGAATAAGTATACAATCTAAAAATACATTCTGTAAATAATATACATAGTAGAAGGAGAGCGTCCTTATGTATGATATCATAATGTAAGTCTCTAAAAATGAGTGATAAGGTCAGATGGCCAGGAGGACAAAATAATATAATAATAATAATAATTCCAGTTAAGTTGGAGAAAAAAACAAAATCAGCAGGAGTTCCAAGGCAAAAAGACCACCCAGCCCTTATTGGGTATTCCACCTAACATAATGTTAAGTTTTTCTTCATTGTTTCAAGTCTTTATCCCAGAGGGTTCTATGCAGTGGGTCTTTTGGACAGCTGGGGCGCCCGTCTTCATATGGGCATCACAGGTGGCTAACCAGTTCCTCGATCAAGTGGAGATCATGCAAAATGCCACCATAGAAGAACCGGAAAAGAAAGCAGAGAAAACTAGAGATGAGTAAAGATTGCAAATCCCTGAAGAATATGATAATTCTATGCCTATATAGCTGTTAAGACTGCAACTAAAATGTAGGTAAGAAAAAGGCAAAAAAGTGGAATTAAGCAGTTTTTTGAAATGTTCCACAGTATTAGCCTGGCATATCAATATTGGCAAAGTTTTTCAGGTTTTAGGTGCATAACAGCAGAAGGCTGACTCACGACTTCTTTAACACTAGAATCCCCAAAGCTTACAATTTTTTTCGTTGTCCCTGACTTCCTTAAATTTTCATGACATATGCCAGCGTTCCTCAACCTTTAAGTATTTGTGACCTGAGTTGTCATAACAGATTTAATCGTGCCCCCCTAACGTTTTTTTGAAACTCTAATAAAATTTATTCCTAGATTTTTTGCTGCTGATACACCGCTACAAGTTGAAAATTTTCCTACAAATAGCAAAATAACGCCACATATGGAAACATTTGCGCCCCCTTTTTTGTTACTTCCCCACAGTTTGAGAACCACTGATATATGCCAAGAATCTCGTAGCTCCTTATCATTGCGCCAACAGCCTGCTTTTGTTTTGCAAATGTGTGGATTAGGAGAACGTGGACTGCTACCCAAACACACACATACGCCCCCCCCCCCACACACACATTTCAGTCAGACGAAGATATCACCCTGCTTAAATCCTCAATGTTCTAGTCTGTGTTGAAGTGTTTATCTGGTGGAGCGTTTGTACGGAATTATATAGGTAAAGAAATACAGTGATTTGAAATACATACATTTCATGTGTGTTCCGTGTCTACAATGATCTGTATAAATATTGAATGACAGAGGAAATGAGGGGCAAGAAATACTGAACACAAAGCTCAAACAGAAAATGTTTTCATATGTAATAGTAATAACGACAGAAATTTTTTTTCATATGTAATAGTAATCTTATATATAATTCGCCAGTCTACGCACTCACTCACATCTGTCCAAAGCCGAATGCGCAGTCGCCTTCTGTGCAGCTGCCCGAAAAACCTTAAGAGACTAACATCGCGGCAGGCGGCGGATTTACGGCCATGAAAATTTAAAGAGAAAGACGACTTCAACCAACATCACAGCAGGCGGTGGATTTACGGCCGCAAAAATTCAAAGAGAAAGGCGACTTCGATTAAAGCTCTAGAGTCCTGAAAGGCAATTTCGACTACAGCTCCAGGCCTAATTACGCATTCATTCAATACACCTATATCAGGTTTGTGGTGCTTATACTTACTACTATTGCACTCGTGCCCGTTTCATCTTACGTTGTCGAAACGGGCTCTTTGTCTAGTAATGACATAATTTTCAGATGAAGTAGAGCATGTGTGAAGACTGAAGCCCAAATATCCAAGAAACAATTTCATAAAATGTGTAACACAACAAGTATGCTTTTATTCAAAAATAAAACCAAAGAAAAAGAAATTACCCAATTAACATGTTGCTGAAGGCCAACTCACTGCACAACAAATTTTTTGAAAAATCTTGCTTCCTTAGAAGTTTTTGCTGATTGTGACAAGGTACCTACTGGGTATGCACAAATATAGTTTTGGTTTTACTGCATCACGTAGGAACTCTGAGAAATAGACATTTATATGTTTACTGATAATAACATATTTAGTCATGTTTATGTTTTGCATAAGCTATTAAATTCAACAGAATTAAAAGTGTTTTGCTCCTGATTTTCTTTTGTATTCAATGTCTGGTGCATCACATTGCAGTGTCCAACTGTAGTCAGCAAGCATTGACGGATTCCAGTTTCCCTGGTATCGTTTCTCCATCGTAGCAATGTCCTGGAGAAACCTTTCTCCGTATTCATCACTAACAGCACTGAGATTTGCGGGGAAGAAGTCCAAGTGTGAGTGGAGGAAATGAATCTTGAGTGACATGTTTCACTTCATTGTCTTGTATGCTTTGAGAAGTTTGTCTACCAGCTGAATGGAGTTTGGGGCTCTGTAATTGCCCAGAAAATTGTCAACAACGTCTTTGAAGTCTTTCCAGGCAATTTTTTCCGGCCCAACTAACAGATCTTCAAACCGCTTGTCCACTCATAACATGTCTGATCTGGGGGCCAACAAAAATGCCCTCTTTGATCTTGGCGTCAGTTATTCTTGGGAACATCTGTCTTAAATACTGAAATACTTTCTTGTTCAGGGCTTTGACGAAATTCTTCATGAGTCCCAGTTTTATGTGAAGAGGAGGCAAAAATATCTTTGCCGGGTTGACAAGCAATTCATGTGCCACATTTTTCTGTCCTGGAACTAACTTTTTACGGAGTGGCCAGTTCTATTGAGAATAGTACGACTCTTATAGCCGAGCTGCAGTCCTAGTAACAGAACAATGACTTTAAGATCTCCAAAGATATTCCAGTTGTACCTGCTATACTGGACATGCTTCAGCAACAGTTCCAGATTCTCATACGTTTCTTTCATGTGTGCTGCATAGCCAGCAGGTACTGAAGGGTAAATGTTACCATTTTGTAGCAGAACAGCTTTCAGGTTTAACATTGACGAATCAATGAAGAGACGCCACTCTTCCGGGTTGTGATCACAACTCAAGGCCGAGAACAATCCTTCAATGTCACATCAGAAACAGAGACTGTCGACTTGTGCAAAAAATTTGGTTATATCATGATGTCGGCCTCAAAATACAGAACTTTTCGTACCTGGTGACAGCAAACACCATTCCTGCAGTGTGTGATGTGATATTTGTGATCAGTACCCAAAAATCTATAAGAAACACCCAACAGTGTTCAAGAAGCAAAAACTTTGTTGTGCACTGATCAGTCGGTACGAAATAAAAGACGTTCGCATACGTGTGTGTTTGCGTGTTTCATTTTCAACCAGCTGTCACGGGGTAACGCTGTTCCATCGCAGATGGCACAGTGGAGAAGCTACCGCTTAGCAGCTTTGAGATAATAGGTGCGAATCTCATGTCATCCCTGCATTTAGCACTTTGAGTAGTGAGCTGCTTTGATTATTATTATTATTATCATATAATAAAAATGTACATTTGATGCGAGTCTGTAACATCCTGTGTGAATTTATGGTACTTGTAAAAGTTAGAGCTGGAGGGATTAAAGCAGACATACAAACGCAGCTCAGTCAATTCTTCTTGATGTCTTGTTGAGCAAACAGACGCTGGAATGTCAATGGTGGATGTAACTTTTTCTCGCACACAGACATTCACATCAACATGTCACTGGAACGATTTTTTTTATTCAGTTTTATTCTGGGATTCTTGAATAAAACTGGATTTGAACATTATTTTTTATTTATTTAGTTTTATTCTTGGTTTTGGAATCGATAGAAACTCAGGCGAGAGACACAAATCATAGACAATAACTTGGAAAGATATGAAAAATAATCACACGAGAATACAAAAAGGTATAGAAGGTTTTATCCTCAGATCAGATAAGGCTCAGTGCAAAACGCTGACCTTTTATCCTGTCTGCCGATTAATTCAAGTTCGCAACCCCAGAGACCACACCCTTAGAAACGCGGGACACAACCCTGACAGTGGTGCACAAAAATGGCTTCCATAACAGGGAAAGGTTATAAGACCTCAAAATTCATCCCTAATCTCTACAGGCTTTCCAAAACAAAGGAAAGGGCAAGCTTATTTACGGATTTATACAACATTAGTACAACAATTAATACAACATTAGTAGCATTTTAAAGTAAATTCTAAGTGGCATGGGTAGTGTCGCTAAAACTGGTGTAATGTACTCAGCTTTTCTTTTTCTAGTTAAGTTTCTGGCTGCTGCATTCTGCACTAATTGCAGCCGATTGATGTCTTTTTTAGTTAATCCTGTAAGACGTACAACACAGTAATCTAGTCAACTAAAAACAAAAGCATGGATTAATTTTTCAGTGTCTTGTAATGTTATAAGAGCTCTAACTTTTGCAATATTCCTTAAGTGAAAAAATTGAGTCCGAGTAATCTAGTTAGTATGAAATTTGATGTTTAGGTCAGAGTCCTTGATTACACCTAAATCTTTACCTCCGCATTGATTTTTTTTATTTCTAACTAGCTGTCCCCTGCGGTTCCACCCGTATAATAGTCAAACAGGTGTGGCGAGCGGCTGGGAACGCCCGGAAGGATCGGAGGAGGGATTACGCCTCCTCCAGACCACGAGTGGGCATCCTGTGGCGGCTTTGGGGACCACGGAAACAGAGCTTTGAAGCTAAACCCTATAGGGGCCCGTGGTCACCGCCAGGGGGCTCCCAAATGCCTGGGTGTGGCGGAAGTGCTGGGGGGAAGAAGACCAGGGACACCCGGAGTGCTTCCAGGTGCACAGCCGGCAGTTCCGCCACACCAGGGAGAGTACCACCCCCAGCCGCTTGCCACACAGGACAAACTTTAAAAATCAATAAAAAAAAATGTAATAATTTGTATTGAGAAGAGTTTATATTGATATCTTTTGTATCGGATGGACTCTTGATATACTATATTTTTGGTTTTGCTATCGGGGGCAAGAATGTAGCTGTGATCTCTTTGCCAAAAATGTAAAAAGATGGCAAGGTATCTCTGGCCAAGCAGAAGGGAGGTACGCTCCAACATCAGACATTGTCAGCTCTGAGAGTGTCCCCCGCATGGGGAGAAGAGCACGTGGCAATGATATCTCTGCCAATGAGCAGGTGCCGTCTGTAAAACACGTAGCTCTGATCTCTCGCTCAAGAACGTCAAATGTTACTCTATTAACAACCTCTAGATGATAATGTCTGCTGAACATACAGGTATCGCTAGCAAAGCAGAGGCAAGGTACACTTCAATACGTGGCGATAGGTAGAGTGACTCGAACTTAGGCTGGCATGGGAGTGAGGAGGGCCTCTTGGATTTACACGAATAAATCGGTACCACAAGCAATCTATGATGCTTAATGTGATGAGAGAAGTCTGAATGTTCAAGCAAATTATAGAAACAATTTGTTAAGTAGTTCTCTCATGAAAAGCGGATTGGGGCGCTCCGGTTTCCTCCCGCAGTCCAAAGACATGTAGGTTAGGTGGATTGGCAATTCTAAATTGGCCCTAGTGTGTGCTTGGTGTTTGTATGTGTCCTGCAGTGGGTTGGCACCCTGCCCGGGATTGGTTCCTGCCTTGTGCCCTGTGTTGGCTGGGATTGGCTCCAGCAGACCCTCGTGACCCTGTGTTCAGATTCAGCTGGTTGGACAATGGATGGATGGATGGATTTCCATTTTTACCAATCACTAAGATTTCTGTTTGTTCCTTATTTAGTTTCAGAAAGTTACTACTCATCCATTCAGAGCATCAGGGTCATCATCGATAAATAAAGCTGTGTGCCATCTGCATAGCTGATGGGATGGCACTGTCTTGCTCTCTCTGTGGGTGTATATGGGTTTATTCTAGGGATTGTACTTTAGCCATAAGGTCCAAAGCGAGTGCTGTCAAATATCAGCTGTCATCTCTAAAGTGGCGGTGTTGGAAGAGCATTCCATTGAGAACAGGTTTCTGAACTTGTAGCCATTGATGCCTGCTTAGGATCTAAGTCAGGTAAGGTAGTACAAAATGGATGGATTTTTTTCCCATGGAAGCCTATATTCTTTTTTAAATGTCTGTGGTGCATATGGTGCACATAAACCCATATCCACATAGCACACTTAAGTCAATGCATACTGTATAGTGTTAACAAAATTATTACTAAGCGATAATCATAAAAATAATGTGTGTGTGTTTTTTCCCCCATGACACCACACAATGCTAAAGTAAGTTAGTGCAACTGCTTTACAGCTCCAATGCCCTGGTTTCAATTTTGGTCACTGTTATTGCCACTCAAGTTGCCTTGGTCATTATTGATGAGCAAAGTGATTTGTGTGAAATTGAATTTGCAGTAAAAGTCAGTTTTTCACTTTGCAAAAACAATTGCAAAATTAATTGCATTTCTATTCCAGTGAGATTCGTGTCATTTGCAAACAGTTCCCGTCCTGAAGGATTTTCATTAATTCCACTTGTGTCTCTCTGAAGTTAAGTATAGTATAGTCACTTCAGTACATGAGCAATTCGCCACGCTAGTGTTTAGATCTGGCAGTGCCATGCTGACGATGTATGCACCCTATTATTATTAGTATAACATGGAAAAAGTTTCTCTATTAGTTATGTGTTCAGCAATTCTTGCCTCCAATTTCCTGACATCCTACCTTACACAGATTATTGTAGACACGGAACACACATTAAATACATGTATTCCAAATAACGGTGTATTATTTACCCTATACAATTCCAGGCACCTCAGACCCAGATAAACACACTTGAGTTAGGAGAATTTTGAGACTTACTTCAGCTCCGTCAGGGCGGAGAGGTTTTGGGAGAATGGGGATAGCAGAATGCTTGCTGCTTGTGTTGATCGGCAGATTTACAAAACAAAAGACGCTAATGGAGAGGTGCAAATGAATTGAAAGTGGCCCAGGATTATTAATTTTTTTCATAGGATTCAGGGATTTTAGTGTTAAATTAAGATCTTTAGTGAAAAAAACAATCACAGGAAGTGTGGATATCCTCAACTCGGACAAGGCAGTTGCTAGGCAATAGCTGAGGAGGCGGGGTTTGGCAGCAGACAGATGTTGCCGTGGAGAAAACACAGTAATGTGCACAAGACTGAAGATTCAAGAGTTTTATTCATCACACACACAACTATACAAGTACAACGTATAGTGAAATGAAAAGAGGTGATGATGATAATAGTAGAAAACTCACATGGCAAGTAATGAGGACAGCAGATGAGCTTCAGATTTTCCAGATCAGCAGAGCCAAGAGTGGGAGAGAGCTGAGACCTTGCTGGGATTGCACCATTTATTGTTTATCATAAAACATGCGCCTCCACCTTTTACTTTACTGGATTCAGCCGTTCTGGCCATCTGAAAGAGAGAGAAATTACTGCTCGGTCTGGTGAAAGCCACGTTTCAGTCAAACAAAGAACATTGCAGTCCTTGATGTCCCTTTGGAATTTAATCCTGGCTCTGAGATCATCCATCTTACATATTTTTGAGTGATTGGACATTTGTGAGCAGTGGAGGATGATGTGGCTTATTCCTCAGTCTGTTCCTCATGTTTGTTTCTCCATCGTCACGGTTTGGCTCCCGTAGCTCCTCTGTGATTGTCCCCCTCATCACGTAGGATCATACTGAGAATCTTACCTGGACATGATGAGTCAATAGGTAGATCGCCTCGAAACAGGTGATTAAACTGGTTCCCAACTTTTAAAAGCGTGTTGCGTTTTGGTGTATCTTCATGTGGAAAACTTCAGAAAATCACATCCTGCCCACATCCCACTCAGCATCAACGGTTTAGATGTGGAGGCTCTTAGGAGTACCAAGTTCCTCAGTATGTACATAACTGAGGAACTTACATGGGCACATAACACCTCATCACTAATCAAGAAAGCCAAGCAGAGACTACACTTCCTGAGGCGGCTGAAGCGAGCAAGTCTTCATCCTTCCATCCTCACCATCTTCTACAGAGGCACAATTGAGAGTGTGCTGACCAGCCGCATCACTGTCTGGTATGGCAACTGCAACATATCCGACCGCAAGCGCCTGCACAGGATAGTGAAGACAGCAGAGAACATTATTGGGGTGCCTCTCCTTCACTACAGGACATATTTTACAAACGCAGTGTCCGCAAGGCCTGCAACATTGTGCAGGACCCCTTACACCCCTCACATGGACTTTTCACACTTCTGCCATCCAAGAGAAGATACTGCAGCATCAAAGCCAGATCTGCCAGGTGGCAGGAGAATTTTTACCCCCAAGCTGTCAGACTCCTTAACACCATGCTGCTCCCTGGGATCTTCCACACGGCCTCAACCTCCTCTAAAAACAGAACTTTTATACATGCGAGCCACTGTCCTGTAAAGACGAGTGTGCAAGTAGAGAAGAACTGAAAATCTCATACTGACCTTGAAGGATTTTGACACTCTTGATATCCTTCTGCTGTGAAACATTTTGGCCTGTCATTGTTTACACACGTCTTAAACAACTATTATTATACAGTACACTGATCATTTCTGTAATATCTATATCTATTATTTATTTATTATATTACATATCTATTGACTATATATATGTATCTAGATTGCTTACTACACGTCAATATTGCTGCTACTTCTTTGTCTTGTCTTTGCACAATGTCTTGTCTTGTTTGTGTTTTAATTTTAAATTTTGGTTTTAATTCTATTTATAATGTATTATTTGCACGTCATGTTGTTACACTGTGGACCCTGAGCTTCGCAATTTCGTCTATCTGTATACTTGTATATGGTTGAGATGACAGTAAAGTTCACTTTGATTTGACTTTGAAATTTCAAACATTTTTAAAAATGGTCCATGATGATGTACATGAGAGGCAGACACAGAATCGACTTTACCAGCGTGCTACATATTTACATGCCTTACACAGCAGCAGAAAGACGTACATGTAGACACGGAAGTGTGAATGAGACTAATGTGAAATAATTCCTTATTTTCTCCCATGATTTCTAGTAGTTTCATCAGGTTTTTTATTCAAAATGATAGCAAGAGCTATTAATATATTTTGGAGGTGGTTACAAAATTGTGCACTTTGATGTAAAGTGTTTTATTTCTTTTTTATTACGTTTCCACATTTCAGAGTCATTTTGTTTACTGACGCTAGACGTTACTATAGGCAAGGTCAATGGTCATCACTGGAGTGACCTGATCTGAGGTCACAGGGCCATAAGGTTTACTCCCGGGGGTCATTTCCTCATTCACGTTTGCGGGTATCAATAGACAAAACAGCTTCTAAGCTCATTCACATTCTTCTTTAGATCTCGTTTTGTGAATTTCTCTAGACTACAATTCTGGTTTACATGAAAGCTTTGTCGCCAGGGTTCTTTGATCGCTCGGTACTGACTTTGGCCCACATGACATATTCCACCCAAAAAAGAAAACTCTTTAGTGAGTTTCACTGTTCACAATTGTGAAATCACCACTATAGCAAATTTTAGTGTCAGTTTCACAAAACTGCAAATCAAAACCTGTCTGTTTTTGCTGTTATATTTCAGCTAGGGTTCCTAGCTAGGGTTCAAATTCTTGTTTTATGTCCTTTTGAAATGATTTATTTACATTAATGATTCTTTTCTTTATTATTTGCACTGCGTACTATGCCTTGGTTATGTTCCTTGTGTTTTGTGGGTAGTCCCCCATGATGTAAGCCACCTGCCAATCATTGCCAAGAACTGCCCTCCTTCCTGTAAATGAAGGATCTCCCATAGTTCCTGGCGGTTGATTTTGAATATACGAGGGAATTTTCTGTGTTTTTTAGCTGCACCTTTTGTAAATTGTTGGGTTTTTTGACATTCTGCTCTGTTTTTTGACTTCACCTTGGGTTTCTGTATGGGAACTTTGTTTGCTTTGATTGTCTTATTGTTTCAGGCAACTCATCTATACCCTTTTGAGTTCATTGGAGCTTTGCGTATTTTTGTGTATAATAATTATTATGTTAGATGATTCTGTGTTTGCCTTTATTTCTAGCTGGGGTTTGATGGTGATATCCCCCTCTAGTGGACATTTTTGGAAGTGTGTTTGGAACTTGCATGCTTTGGGACTCCCACAGGAGAAAGTAGGGTGAAATTACATCTTTTATTGGCTATTTAGTTAACCAATAAAAGGTGTCATTCCACCCTACTTTCTCCTGCATCAATCTATGGCTAACATGGTACAACACTCTATTGCTTCAGACTCCCAGTCACATTATGCGCTCATCATTATTGGCCAGTTATTACGTCTATAGGACATTTGCTTTTTTAGAATAAGGTTTTGGAGTTCCATATATATCAGCATTTTGGGTCATATTTTCATTTAGACCCTGTAGATTCTTTAACTGAATGTTAGAAGATTTATAAGATTAGTTTTAATAACATTTATTTTGAGATATACAGTGCATCCGGAAAGTATTCACGGCACATCACTTTTTCCACATTTTGTTATGTTACAGCCTTATTATAAAATGGATTAAATTCATTTTTTTCCTCAGAATTCTACACACAACACCCCATAATGACAACATGAAAAAAGTTTACTTGAGATTTTTGCAAATTTATTAAAAATAAAAAAATTGAGAAAGCACATGTACATAAGTATTCACAGTCTTTACCATGAAGCTCAAAATTGAGCTCAG
This sequence comes from Erpetoichthys calabaricus, assembly GCF_900747795.2. NCBI lineage: Eukaryota > Metazoa > Chordata > Cladistia > Polypteriformes > Polypteridae > Erpetoichthys > Erpetoichthys calabaricus. Next base: position 24,037,210 of record NC_041396.2, on the reverse strand, counting down.
GTGCATCCTGTTTCCCCTGATCATCCTTGAGATGTTTCTGCAGCTTAATTGGAGTCCACCTGTGGTAAATTCAGTTGACTGGACATGATTTGGAAAGGCACACACCTGTCTATATAAGGTCCCACAGTTCATGTCAGAGCACAAACCAAGCATGAAGTCAAAGGAATTGTCTGTAGACCTCAGAGACAGGATTGTCTCGAGGCACAAATCTGGGGAAGGTTACAGAAAAATTTCTGCTGCTTTGAAGGTCCCAGTGAGCACAGTGGCCTCCATCATCCATAAGTAGAAGAAGTTCAAAACCACCAGGACTCTTCCTAGAGCTGGCCGGCCATCTAAACTGAGCGATCGGGGGAGAAGGGCCTTAGTCAGGGAGGTGACCAAGAACCCGATGGTCACTCTGTCAGAGCTCCAGAGGTCCTCTGCGGAGAGAGGAGAACCTTCCAGAAGGACAACCATCTCTGCAGCAATCCACCAATCAGGCCTGTATGGTACAGTGGCCAGACGGAAGCCACTCCTTAGTAAAAGGCACATGGCAGCCCGCCTGGAGTTTGCCAAAAGGCACTTGAAGGACTCTCAGACCATGAGATCATTGATGAGACAAAGATTGAACTCTTTGGTGTGAATGCCAGACGTCACGTTTGGAGGAAACCAGGCACCGCTCATCACCATGCCAATACCATCCCTACAGTGTAGCATGGTGGTGGCAGCATCATGCTGTGGGGATGTTTTTCAACGGCAGGGACTGGGAGACTAGTCAGGATAAAGGGAAAAATGACTGCAGCAATGTACAGAGACATCCTGGATGAAAACCTGCTCCAGAGCGCTCTTGACCTCAGACTGGGGCGACGGTTCATCTTTCAGCAGGACAACAACCCTAAGCACACAGCCAACATATCAAAGGAGTGGCTTCAGGACAACTCTGTGAATGTCCTTGAGTGGCCCAGCCAGAGCCCAGACTTGAATCCGATTGAACATCTCTGGAGAGATCTTAAAATGGCTGAGCACCGACGCTTCCCATTCAACCTGATGGAGCTTGAGAGGTGCTGCAAAGAGGAATGGGCGAAACTGGCCAAGGATAGGTGTGCCAAGCTTGTGGCATCATATTCAAAAAGACTTGAGGCTGTAATTGCTGCCAAAGGTGCATCGACAAAGTATTGAGCAAAGGCTGTGAATACTTATGTACATGGGATTTCTCAGTTTTTTTATTTTTAATAAATTTGCAAAAATCTCAAACTTTTTTCACATTGTCATTATGGGGTGTTGTGTGTAGAATTCTGAGGAAAAAAATGAATTGAATCCATTTTGGAATAAGGCTGTAACATAACAAAATGTGGAAAAAGTGATGCGCTGTGAATACTTTCCTGATGCACTGTATGTTAATTATATAAAAAAAACTAAAGCAAGAGATTGTCATAGGGAAAGTAAAAAGTACCAAACAAATAAAAACCAAAGCCTATCTGTCCAAGTGGGCCTGACTAAAGAAGATTTGGTCCAAAATGACCAGGTGGAGTGGCATGTCCACTTGCCCATTGCCCACTGTGCCTCAAGAAGCAGCACACTAGTCTCATGTTCACTTTCCAAACTCTCTTCTCCTCTTCTCTCCTCATTTTGGTCACTTCAAGTACTTGCCAGTCAAACCTTTGCTCAAAGTCACCTCCTGATTCTTAACTTTTATTCTTTTGTTTTCATCTACACAGAGTCCAGTCATCTACAGGATGGACTTCTTTATTTGCAAGTGCTGTAAAAACTATCAGACCTTTCCAATCATTTTTTTGTTTTGTTTCTCATCTGTAGGTCTCAACTTGGTAGCACAACAGATCTCCGCTTCTCCATAACTTCCGTTGTTGACACCCCAGCTGAACACTTCGGTACTCCTGCTGTCATCCGCCGGGCAAAGAAAGGACGACTGGCAGCCCTGCGGGATGAGCCCACAAAGGTGGTGTTCCTGCTTCTTGGAAAGAAGTCCCTTATACATTATTGCAATAGTATGCCTGTGTGAAATTTGAGTATTATTGGTGTGGAAGAACGCTTTAAAGACAAGTTAAACAAATCTGATGTGTTTATCACATAACTTGTCCTAAATAAAGCTGTGATTTTAGTATTAATCAGGTAAAATTCCATTACAACGAATATCTTTACAACGAAGTTTTCATTACAACAAATTATTTTTATGGTCCCGACAGTTTCCCCATATGACACAAGTCTATAGAAATCACATTACTACGAAATAAATTCAGCAGATACTTTCATTACAACGAAGTGCCCAAAAGACCTTGAAATGCCCGAATGAATCATTCACAGAGCAGTTAGTTCTGCGGCCACAGCTCAGTTGTGCTCAACGATCCCCAAACAGAAACACTGTAAAAAATTTTCTTTCTTCGAACTTTCCTCTTACTGTTTTTTGTTTTTTTTTCCGGTGTTTGATTTCAGTGATACCTTTTGCTTATTACTTATCAACATTTGAAAAACATCCATTGGAATTTAACTCAGTGTCACCCTCCTATAGAAATGGCAGACATAAAAAAACGATAACAGTTCATATTTGAAAAAAAAAAACTTTACATTTTTGCAGCTCTTGATAGTGGCAAAAAGAAAAAAGACGTTGCCAGTGAATTTGGAATTTCACCATCGACACTGTCAACTTTCTTGAAAGACCGAGCAGAAAAAGAAGGAAAATCTCGGGTTGCAAACGTATGTGAACTGCTGCATTTGAAGACGTCGATAAAGCCGTTTTTATGTGGTTCAGTGATGCTCGTTCAAGAAACATTCCTATTAATGTGGCACTCATTCAAGAAAATGTCAGGTTTCTAAACTCTCTTGGGACCTCCCACAACAGGACAACACGCCGAAGAGCGATCACTGTATCTGTGGAGGACTGTTTATATGTTGCCAGGGCAACAGCAGGCTCATAACTCTGCTGTGTCTCGCCGCCGAAGCAAACAGAAAAGATCTCGATGGGTGATGCAAGGAATATGGTAAATGCAGGGAACAGGATTATTTGGTCACTAACCTGGACACAACCCTGCCTGACAGCTGTGTCTGTGTATAGCAGAGTGGCAGATCACGCTACAATAAATAACTGTGCTGTTCCTGTTTCAAGCAGAATAAAGATGGCTTTGCTAAAGTACTGAGACTAAGCCTCGTGTTTTGAGGTGTAAGACAGGGACTTATAGCGCGCCCACGATCTTTTAGGATTCACTTCTGTGGCGCCTCATTGCACCGCTGTGAGCCTGCAGTTACCCTGCCCCATCAACGGACAAACAATCTTCCACAGACGCAGCAATCGCGATTCGGGACGTTCCCATTGGGTGTGGGGGAGGGATCCCAAAAGAGTTCAGAAACTTCACAATATGAAGAAGAAGAAAAGGATGAATCGGCTTCTGATTGATAACTGTGCTGCCCACAACATGCTTCCACATTTAGATAATGTTGGCGTTCAATTCCTCCCACCCAATTGCACAGCACTGCTTCAGCCATTGGATTTGGGCACCATTCACACCCTGAGAGTGTATTATCGCAAGGAAATGCTGAAAGAAATTCTCATCAGCATAACTTGTAGACAGGAGGAGATTAAAATTAATGTGAAAGACGCTATTTAAATGATTGCAGATGCCTGGGCGCAAGTTAAAGAAAGCACTATAGCAACAAATACAGAATCTCATTACAACAAAATTTTCATTACAACGAAATATTTTTTAGGTCCCTGGCAGTTTGTTGTAATGGAATTTTACCTGTATATCACTCTGCCATAAAAGACCCATGAGTGCAGGTCAGTTTGGTAAAGTTGCTGACACCTCACATTTTTTGCAATAACAGTTTGCATCGATTCATAATCTTTCAATTAATTCCAAAATCAAGGTTCTAGCCCCAGTAGTACGTGATAGTACAGATAGATAGATAGACCTTAGGCAGCGGCAGCGTCATGTCACTGGAAGCAGGGATTAGATAAAATGAGATGCCTGCTTTACAAGGATGAACCACAGTTAGGAGGAAGGTAGATACAGCTTGCAAGGAGGAGTAGAGGAGCTAATGAGAGACAGAGACCAAGAAAGAGAAGAAAAAGAATTGTGTGCTATACAGTGCTTTATTGTACTTGTGGCTGAGTGATGGGAAACACTTGCTGAGAAGAGTTTTCCCACAACATAAGACACTTCGGGTTTTTACCTTGTATTTGTGTGTGTCTGTTTGTGTTGGGTGTTTGGGTAACTGGAGCGCTCCCTAATGTCTATAATATATATATATATATATATATATATATATATATACAGTATATACAGTATATTATAGTATATGTACTGTAAATGGATTGACCATTAGCTGAGCTTTTTCTTTTTCATTTGTTATTCTACATTCAAAAAATGTGGCTTTGGCGCTCGTGTTTTGACTCCTTTTCTGTTAACTCATCTACTCTCCTGGGGCCTCATGTATAAACGGTGCGTACGTACAGAAATGTTGCGTACGAACCTTTCCACGCTCAAATCGCGATGTATAAAACCTAAACTTGGCGTAAAGCCACGCACATTTCCACGGTAACTCATACCCTGGCGTACGCAATTTCTCCCCTCGGTTTTGCAGACTGGCGGCACCCAGCGTCAAAGCAGTGCTACTGTTCCTGTGTGATCACCCTTTCTTTCTTAGATCCACATCCACGGCGGCGGCTTTATCAAATACACTGAAATTAACCGCATATCGTTCATAAATTTAATGCATCTGATTGTAATTAACCTGTAACAATATAATGGTCCACAGAATGGTCAAACTACTGTTCCCGTGTGCTCATCCTTTCTTTCTTAGCTCCACATTCCTGACGCGGCTTTATAAATACACTGAAATTAACTGCATATTGTTTATTAGTGTAATGCATCTGATTGTAATTAACCTGTGTAACCTGTAGCAATATAATGGGCCAGGGAATAGCCATAGTATTCCAAATACCATAACTGCTTTAGCGTTTTTACGCTCACTGCATCTTGTTCTTCTTTTTGCTGTTCCCATTAAGGGTTGCCACTGCGGATCATCTTTTTCCATATTACTCTCACTGCACCACTCGGAGTATTTATATCACTGTATCTGAGTGTGAATCACAGCAGCAGATGATCGGAAAGAGAATTATCGGTAAACAGTTTCAAGTACATACCTCAACCACGGCAAAAAGCGTCAAAGCCTTTCCTGTACGGACCTCGCGTTTCAGAAACAGTTTCATCCCAATAACTATAAACGCACTCAATCAGTCCATCAAGTGCTCCTTGTAGAACTGTTTGTACTTATAAGTACAATCACCTCACTGTAAACTTGCACTACAGTTATAATATTGCACAACCTGCGCTACCTTATAAAGCGCGTATGATGACAATATCATTTTTAAGATAAAATGCAGCAAAATATGTTGCTTATAGTATACAGGTAAAACTTTAACTTCATTTAAATAATCTGTATTGTTAATAATTAAACATGTGAGGACACGGTGCCGCAGCGTATAGCTAGTTCAAGGATAGCTCCTGCCTTGCGCTGTATTCTTGCTGGTGCTGACGCGACACTGGAAGGATAGACGAATAGAATAATTAAACATGTACTACGAAGATATTTCAATGTTCCTTAAAAGTTTTGAAGAATCGGCGTTCTACGCTTACAAATGGCTTAACGTCTATTACAGAGCTGATTGTGTGGCGATTGGAGAAAGAAAAGTATGGACAGGAATTGGAGGTTAGTACGTTTGAAAGAGACAGTACTTCTGTAATAAATTATTTCATGGAAGGTCGCACATGGCGCAGCAAGCCTCTTGCGTGAGATATGAACAATCACTGCGCCACCGTGTTCCCATGTTTAATAACATGCTTTCATTCCTATCATCATGATAATGATATCATGTATACATCTCAGTATTTTAATTATTCAGAGAGCTGTAATATCTCGAATGTAATGCATTCTGTGTCCTGTCGGAGAAAGAGAAAGAACGGAAGCACGTAGTGATTCACACACATAGAGCACATAGAAGATCAAATACAGAACAAAGACTTTAACATGCTACTTGAGAAACTAGTAAAATAAACGATTTTAAGATGAAGTTTATGATGTTCTACTTTAATGGCAAAATAAACTACGTGATTAAAGTGGAAATTTCAAGATTAAAGTTGACATTTCGTGCTTTTTTCCCACTGTGTGCCTATGTTTTTTGTTTGTACCCTAATAAGCTTTCATATGACACTCAGACGGTGGGCTACGACTTGCCTTTTCACTGCGACTTTGATATGTGATTTCTTTTTTATTTTGGGCACTGTGCAACTTTGTGAATTTGATCTTTCGAGTTTTTCCGACACTCTGTCACTCGATCAGCTTTCTTTTGTTGATTATACCACTGTTTAAACCAACAAATAGTACGTTTTTCCTTTGCCTCCACTTGGTATTCGCTGAAATTCTTATATTTTCCCCTGTGCTTTTCCCATTGTCTTTTCACAGAAGGCTATTTATATTGATTTGCATATTCAAAGAGGCGTAATTCTGGGAGGAGTTGGGGTGGGACAGAAGGCGCGTGCACGTGCGTTACTTTTCACGCTGATCGGGATTTATGTAGTGGAAGAACGTGAAAGTATGCGTGCGCACAGATTCCTGCATCTGGATTTTTCTGTGCGTACGCACAATCCCGCTTTTGTGCTTACGCCATGTTATAGTGTGAGTTCTATGCACGGCGTTATACATGAGGCCCCTGGTCATTTTTCAAATCTAGTCAGTTCACTGACGTCACACTTTCTTAAAGACATGTAAAGAATGAGAGTGTTCCAACATACATGGGATTTGTCCACTGACTGTCCCCTGAGTGACCCTGGGTGCTCTGCTCGCTCCTACTGTAAAGGTGTGATCTGAGTTGCCTTCTTTGCCCTTTATTTCATTTTAAGAGCTCCCGTCTTTGGTGTTGTCTATTGAAGCTGCATGGTAAATAGAGAGACACAGTTGAATGTTGTTTTGCTGACTTTACTTCTATGCTGCTTTCTAACTTGTGTATATGTCTCACCATTTTCTGCTTCATTTTCTGGATGTCCTCTACCAGTAAGTTGTTTTTCATTATTTAGCAGTTACATCTTTTAAAAGCTGCCTCTAACTGCTATGGAATTATCTAAGCTTTTCTCCTTTGGTTGACAGTTAGATGAATTAGATATTACATGAATTAGCATTAAGTCATTTAATAAATCTATGAATTGATTGAGTTATAATTAATCAACCAATAAATGAATAAACCAATTAAGCCATTAATTATCAATCAATCACACAGTCAATACATTTTGCATCAATCAATTTTACATCACTCAAGCAATTAAGTATGAGTCCATCTCAAAGTATATAATAAATGATTAAGTTATAACAAATAAAATAACAAATTCAATGAACCTGACTAATAAATGATTTATTATAATTCAATCCCTCATCCTATTGATAAATTATTGAGAAAATTATGGCTGAGTAAATTATAATTAACTCATTTGTTAACCAGTAAATTAAGTAATAAAATAACAGAGTGGTTGAGTCATAAATAATAAAACAACAAATAAAATCAATGAATCTGTCCAATAACTGATTAATTATGCCTCACATACTCACTATATTCATAATTAATTGAATGAGTGATTGATCCATAATTATTTTATGAATCAAGTTATTAATTGAAGTGACTTAGAATTAATTGACTGAGTAAATTTTCATTTACTTCTTCTCAATTTTCATTTGAATCATAACTAATAAAGCATAAAATAAATCAATGCAACAATGAAATAATTGATTAATTATACCTTGATCACTCAAAATATAAATAATCAACTAATTGAGTTATTGATTCATAATTATGAATAATCAAGTTATAAATAATTCATTGACTGAGTAAATTATAATTAACCAAGCAGTTAAGCAGTACATTAAGTGATAAAATAGTGTTTATTTATTTTAACTAATAAAATGACAAATAAAATCAATGAACCGATCAAATAATTGATTAATCATGCGTTGTTCATGCAGAATATAATTAATTGATTAAGTGAATGAGTCATAATGAATTTTTATTCAAACTATTAATGAACTAATTAGATAGATAGATAGATAGATAGATAGATAGATAGATAGATAGATAGATAGATAGATAGATAGATAGATAGATACTTTATTAATCCCAAAGGGAAATTCACATACTCCAGCAGCAGCATTACTGATACAAAAAACAATATTGAATTAAAGATTGATAAAAGAATTGACTGTGTAAATCATAATTAACCAAGCAATTACCCAGTAAATTAAGTAATAAAATAGCAGAATAGTTAAGTTATAATAATAAAATGACAAATAAATATGAATGAACCAGTCAAATAATTGATTAATTATGCGTCAGTCACACAGAGTATAATTAATTGATTGGTTGAGCGAATGATTCATAATGAATTTTTATTCAAGCTATTAATGAATTGATTGATTGTCTAAATTATAATCAATCAAGCAATTAATCGGTAAATTAAGTAATAAAATAGCAGAATATTTAAGTTGTAGTTAATAAAATAACAAATCAAATTAATGAACCAATCAAATATTTGATTAATTATGCCTCAAACACTCAATATATTAATAACTAATTGATTTAGTGATTGAGTCATAATGCCAGTTGATCAACCAATAGATTCATGATGTAATAGATTTAAGTAATTGATTTCTGTTAATTGAGTGTGTGTTTGAATTGTAATAAATCAAACAATTAATTTATTATTTAGTCACTTCAATAACTAGTAAAGTTTTATTAACAGTGGGAGCTTTTGATTCATAATTAATCGGCCATCTACTTCATTTAACTAGTGATCCATGTAATCAATTACTATACGGTTGAATGAATCAGTTGGTTATTTGATTAGTAATTAAACAAGTAGATAAAAAGAATTATTTAAGGGCTCTTTATGAGGCTTGTGAATAAGTCATGAAAGGCCTTTCTTTGTTTATATTGATGAAATGAAATTCACACTATACTGTATTTGGAATAAGAGGGAATGTAATTGGTTGGTTAATTGATTAGTAATTAAATAATTCATGATAACAAATTATATAGTGGAAGTGTCTTGATGAAACTTATGAATGCCTTTGTTTTACTTCATTGAAAAGAAATTCCCACTGTGACATGAAATTTTGTGACGTGTTCAGAATAAACTGACACAGAATAAATAGAACTTCGGATGCTGTTCCATCTGTTTTGCTTTTTTTTTAAATGAAATGTAAAGTACTGTACACTTTGATTAAGACCTTCATTTCATTTCTTTGCAGATCCTTCCGATTGTTGACCAGGACTGGGAGCGCCCCCAGTCGGCCAGCCTCAGAACCAGCATAGCCCACACCATTGAGAGTGACCCAGAGTTATCCGATATTGATGATGATGACCATGAAACCATCTTCAGCTCCATGGACCTTCTGTCCCCCAGCGGCCACTCAGATGCCCAGACTTTGGCTCTCATGCTGCAGGAACAGCTAGACGCCATTAATGAGGAGATCAGGTAAGTAAGAAAGCGAGTTTGAAGTCGAGGATCTTTTACTACAGTGGCTGTTCCTGTTTTACTTTGATAATCAGTGTCAATATATGAAATACTGCTTAATCTTCCAAGTCCAGTAAAGACCTGAAGTCGGCTCAATAACACTTTCTAGTCGTACCGTTCTACGGTAACCTACGACAATTAGTTGTCTAACAGCAATGAAGTTTTACCAAAAACCCAACTCACATTTTTCTTCTACCTCCTTGAGAATGATTATTTTTATATATTACTATCGCTTCGCTCGCCAACCCCCCTGCCTGCGCTATGCGCCAGCAACTTCACGTCTCTGCTGCTCGCAAACAACAGAACTTTTAATCCTCGCGGATAGGCCTCTTCATTGGGAAGAAACACTACTGTTCCCTGATGGCAACACGAATTAGACGATCTACAAGTCTCTGACTTAACGTTTAAAGCCAAACAATATCTACATACTGTACTTCTGTCATATCACCTATGTCCATATATTCGATCTCTTTTCGCTTTTACCTTTTTGTCAATATCACATTAAATTTTTATTATAATAGATAGATATAAAATCAAGTGAACATCTTTTCATTTACTGTATATTATACTAGCTGTAGACAAAGTAATAAATCGTACATTACATATGTAAAATAAATTAAGTACATGACCACCTCATTATGGCAGAAAGACATCTATTTTTTAAGTTTTATTTACTGTAGCACCTAGTGCTTCATAGCTAATTAAGTCCTTGCAAAGTTTTACTGTGAAATTAAGTGTAAGATTTAGAGAAATGAAAAATAATTTTGTAGCAAAGAACAAGTTGTACAAACAGTAATAATAATGATCTCAATAGTTCAATTATAATAATATTGAAATGTTACAGAACACACCACTGTCATAACATGCAACTTGATTGCTAAGAGACAAATGAGGACCGAGTGACACATCCTGAGAAGAACTCCTGTCAAATCCCCCCAAGGTGTCGTCCCACCTCACTCCTGCCATCTCAGAGGACTTTTGTTGCTCCAGCTTGAGCACAGATCTCATCACAAACCCATCATTTGTTTGCTTATTATAGTAATTTCTCAAGACAAAAATTAAATATGACCTTCTTCTTCCTTTTAGTCATTCTGTTTTGTTGTTTGTCATAATATTGAACTATTATGTATTTATTAATCTTCTATAAAAAGCCACATTGCACTCTTGGGACAAATAAAGTTCTATCTATCTACTTGTGAAGCACCTTGGGACAATTAATGGTAGTTCTCATTTTCTGTGTAATTCTTTAATCTTTCAATAGCAGCCAAAAGCTGATATTCAGCAGACCTGTGAATCACACTTGTCCGCCTTATGTGTAAATAAACTCGAGACTGTGCCCTTTTGTCTTTGCTTTGTCAGGATGATCCAGGAGGAGAAGGAGTCTGCTGAGATGCGGGCCGAGGAGATTGAGAGCAGAGTGACAAGCGGTAGTATGGATGGCCTAAATTTACCCCCACTACGACCGCGCTCCTCCATCCCCACCTCTGTGACGGCCCTGTCCCTGGTGAGCTCCTCACCTCCCGTCAGTGGCCGCTCCACACCTAAGCTGTCTTCTCGCCCGACTGCCCACGAGCTTGGCATCATGACACTGGTGAGGCTTTCTTATTTTTAGGTTCTCTTTTTCTGAAATTATTTATCAAATGAAATATGTCAATGGGCGTTTTTATGCCATGGTCATACTGGAGTTTGGATTTTGACTACTTGGTATGGTAGAGGCGTGGTTATCACTGCTACCTTATAGCTCCACAGTCCCGTATCTTGGAGAATTTTGATGACCTGTTTAGATCTTCAAATAACATTCTATTGTTGAAGAGTAAAAAGGTTTAGTTTTCTTACTCCTGTTAGAGCCAAACATGTCCTTCAGTCCAGGGTAGCGCCTGTTAGCTCTTCTCTGCCCAACCCCTAGTGTTTCTATGTTTGTTGTGGAAAGTGGAAACCAGAACACCACACAGTATTCAAGATATGGTCTCCATAGCCCACCGACAGTCTGAGCATAACGTCACTTGATTTATATTTATCCGTATTAGGCACCCTTCCACTTAGAACTTGGTACAGTATGGAAACAACAATACAATAGAAGGTAAAAAATATTTTAACACATAAACTTAGTTCCATCATAGGTAGAAAACATATGCACTGCAAGTAGAGACGAGGACCATCACAGACAGCAGGAGAGAATGGAAATGGAATATTCAATTATTATAAAGTAGTATCTATCTATCTATCTATCTATCTATCTATCTATCTATCTATCTATCTATCTATCTATCTATCTATCTATCTATCTATCTATCTATCTATCTATCTATCTATCTATCTATCTATCTATCTATCTATCTATCATATAGTGCCTTTCATATCTATCTATCTATCTATCTATCTATCTATCTATCTATCTATCTATCTATCTATCTATCTATCTATCTATCTATCTATCTATCTATCATATAGTGCCTTTCATATCTATCTATCTATCTATCTATCTATCTATCTATCTATCTATCTATCTATCTATCTATCTATCTATCTATCTATCTATCTATCTGTTATATAGTGCCTTTCATATCTATCTATCTATCTATCTATCTATCTATCTATCTATCTATCTATCTATCTATCTATCTATCTATCTATCTATCTATCTATCTATCTATCTATCATATAGTGCCTTTCATATCTATCTATCTATCTATCTATCTATCTATCTATCTATCTATCTATCTATCTATCTATCTATCTATCTATCTATCTATCTATCTATCTATCTATCTATCTATCTATCTAAAAAGCATTGTTTTTCAAACTAACCATGGCTGTTTTTGTTTTTTTTTCAGTTTGACTTACAGATTTAGCATTTATTTGTAATTTATTAACTGTGCTTGTCTCCACTTTCCTTACTGCTGCCAGCCTAGTGACTTACGGAAACATCGTAGAAAAGTTCTTGTAAGTGCAGCTCTTTCTAACATTTTCTTCTTCTTGTACTTTTTATACTAAGCAGTGTCTGTCACTAAATAATGAATCGTCATGCTCCAGTTCACCTCTTCCTCATGTGTCCATGTGAGGCAGTGTTTCCCAACCACTGGTCATGTCTCCACTGGGCCATGGATTACTGTCGCTGGTTTCTGAGAGGGTCGCCATGGGCCTCCTAAGCCAGTAGTTTCCCACCACGGGGCCGTGGCCCACTTGTCTAAGCGAGGCTTTGTATTACAAAAAAGACAGAAGGGCAATTTGTGTGCCAGCTTAACAGCTGCATTTGGGGTCAGCTATTTGGGCATATGTCAAATTGGCCACATGCCGGTCACATGATGTACAGGTCATTGCAGTTGAGGTTTCTGGGTCTGGTGTGGCTCACTGGTATGTATAATTTAGCTGCTGGTATGGAGCAGCACAAACCAATTTTTCAGTCTCAATGTCTACACACCGCGTCTGTATAAGGCAGTGTTTCTCAACCACTGTGTCGCAGGTTGCTGTTGTTGGTTGGTTTGTGAGTGGCTCGCAATGGGTCTCCTAAGCCAGTGTTTCTCAACCACTTGGCCTAAGCCAGTGAGCCATGGTGGGTCACCTAAGCACTGCATGATATATTTCCCCATTTTTAAGTGAGTTTGTTTCACCAAAGAGGACCCCGATCACTTTCGTCTCACCAAGGGAGCAGTTTGCAATTCCTGCTAGTGGGTTGTCAATGAATTTAAAAAGAGGCAAAACTGGGTTGTGGGAATATAAAGGTTGAGAAACGTTGGTGTGAGGATGGCAGTGAGGGCTGAATGTATAAGAATTTGCCATATGGAGCAATGCCGATCAAAAGAAACCTTAAAGGTCCCTCCAAGAGTCAAAAAATATATAAGACCCAGTGAAATAATAATAATAATAATAATAATAATAATAATAATAATAATAATAAGTAAAGATGTATTCTGGTGACTGGTTTTTGCAGTTTCTAGAACATTATTACCTTATTGTTCTCCTCTGGGTGGCATGGTGGCACATTGGTAGCACTGCCACCTCGCAGTAAGGAGACTTGGGTTCGCTTTCCAGGTTCTCCCTGCATGGAGTTTGCATGTTCTCCCCGTGTCTGCGTGGGTTTCCTCCCGACAGTCCAAAGACATGCAGGTTAGGTGCATTGGCGATCCTAAATTGTCCCTAGTGTGTGTTTGGGGGGTGTGTGTACGCGCCCTGCGGTGGGTTGGCACCCTGCCTGGGATTTGTTTCCTGCCTTGTGCCCTGTGTTGGCTGGGATTGGCTCCAGCAGACCCCCGTGACCCTGTAGTTATGATATAGTGGGTTGGATAATGGATAGATGGATGTTCTCCTATGGCCTTAAGTACAAATCGCCTCAACTCACTTGTTCATAAATCAGCATGTGACTGTATTGTTATACTACAACATATCCTGGGTTTCTACAGCATCCATCCATCCATCCATCCTCTTCCACTTATCTGAGGTCGGGTCGCGGGAGCAGCAGCTTGAGCTGAGACTTCCCTCTCCCCGGCCACTTCTTCTAGCTCTTCCGGGAGAATCCCGAGGCGTTCCCAGGCCAGCCGGGAGACATAGTCCCTCCAGCATGTCCTGGGTCTTCCCCGGGGCCTCCTCCCGGTTAGACATGCCCGGAACACCTCACCAGGAAGGCGTCCAGGTGGCATCCTGATCAGATGCCCGAGCCACCTCATCTGACTCCTCTCGATGTGGAGGAGCAGCAGCTCTACTCTGAGCCCCTCCCGGATGACTGAGCTTCTCACCCTATCTTTAAGGGAGAGCCCAGACACCCTGCGGAGGAAACTCATTTCAGCCGCTTGTATTCGGTTTCCTGCGGTGGGTTGGCACCCTGCCCGGGATTGGTTCCTGCCTTGTGCCCTGTGTTGGCTGGGGTTGGCTCCAGCAGACGCCCGTGACCCTGTGTTTGGATTCAGCGGGTTGGAAAATGGATGGATGGTATTCGGTTTCTACAGTATGTCGCTGATAAATGAGTAATCAACAATTCATAAAACAAAGCTGAAATAATCAAGCGGCTGAACTCCAAATATTTTTTACATTACTGAGTGTCCCCCAAGTTAACTAATGTGAACTCAAAACCAAATAACAGATGTCACTGGATGTCCTTTGCTGTTTTAAATGTTGAAATGGCTAAAGTCTAACAACAGAACTGTCCTCTTCTTAGATGACAGAAATGGAATTTACCCTTTACAAGAAGTGAAACTTATTCATTTCATTTTTGCCCGAAATGTTTACTCTGATCACACTATTTTAACCCTTAACTACTGACACCATTTCTCATCTCATAAGTACTTGTGTGGTGTAAATTATGCACCAATGATAAAATAGCCTGCAGTGGGCTGGCACCCTGCCCGGAGTTTGTTTCCTGCCTTGTGCCCTGTGTTGGCTGGGATTGGCTCCTGCAGACCCCTGTGACCCTGTAGTTAGGATATAGTGGGTTGGATAATGGATGGATGGATGGATGGATGGATGTTAAAATGGCTATTTACAGTTATATGCATACTGTGAGGTTGTAATATAAAATCTTGCAGTCATTTTAAATTGTACATGTTTTAATGTAATTTAATACCATATTACTGAAGAGTATAACACATTGTAGGACTCTCTGACAATAAACCTGATGCACTTCTCCAGTGCTCATTTGTCACCGGTCACACTTTCATCCACTGCAGCATTTGTATCACAATTCACTTCAGTTGTTGAATGTTCTTTGCAGACAAAGTCACTACAAGAAGAACATCTCATCGTTGTCATACATACATACGTACCCGCATGGTGTACCAAATGCACAATATGGAACTTGAGACTGTGCACCCACTCATAAAACTGTCTGAGGGCACACTGGAGGGAAACCATTGTGACTCTGTACAGTTGTGGCCAAAAGTTCTGAGAATGACACAAACACTGTATTAATTTTCACAACGTTTGCTGCCTCAGTTTTTATGATAGCAATTTGCATCCACTCCAGTATGTTATGAAGAGTGATCAGATGAATTGCAATTAATTATAAAGTCCCTCTTTGTCATGAAAATGAACTTAATCCCAAAAAACCCATTTCTCCTGCTGTTGTTGAAGAAGGCTCCAGGGCACCCAAGAAAGTCCAGCAAGCGCCAGGACCGTCTCGTAAAGTTGATTCAGCTTAGTGAATCAAGCTGTGGATAGATGGTGAATGCTGCTGGTAGGTTCAAGTAAAAGGACGTTGGACAAAGCACGAGTAGTTAAGGGTTAAATATGATTATTTATGCAGGGGCAGAAGGTGGCACAGTGCCTTACAGCTAGGAACCCAGGATTCGTGCCCCAGAACCTCCCTGTGTGGGTTTCCTCCCACAGTCCAAAGACTTGGTGGTTAGGCCAGTGGTTCTCAAACTGTGGGGCGGGCCCCCATAGGAGGGCGCAAAGTAACAAAAAGGGGGGCATGAAGATGTGAAAAAAAGAAAACACAAAATACAAAAATACAAATGAAAAATACATCTATTGAAACCAAGACAAATTAACTTAAACTACATTGTGATACTAGAAAAATAAATATAGAGTTAGATAAATGTCGATAAAAGTTAAGTAGGTATAATAAAATATGCATCTATGATATACTGTATCATTAGTTAAAAAAGAACAAATTGGTATTAGTGGGCTCCTTTCAAAAAAACGTTAGGGGGCGCGATTAAAACTGTTATGAAAACTCGGGTCGCAAATACTTAAAGGTTGAGAAACGCTGGGTTAGGCGATTATAAATTGGCCCTAGTGTGTGTGTGTGTTCGGTGTGTGTGTGTGTTTGTACTGTGATGGACTGGTGCCCTGTCCAGGGTTTGTTCCTGCCTTGCGCCCTATGCCAGGTGGGATAGGCTCCAGCAGAACACCCATGACCCTGTTCAGGACTAAGCGGGTTAGAAAATGACCGACCAATTTATGCAGTTAACATTTTCAGTGCACTCTTCATGATGCCACCTCATGCCACTTCTTCGAAAGGTGGCACACCATCTTTTGCCTGTTCTGCTCTTATCATTCTGCCAGTGCTGTCATTTGAGACTATTTTATAATTTTTTTTTTGTTTTGCTTGAAGAGGTTCAATGAATTATTATTTTATGTTTAGTTGCTTCCAATGAGGCCTCAGAAAGGGCCTTCTGTTGCCAGATGTATTAACACAACTTCACTCCACTCCACAGTCTCCGGGGTCTCGAGAAGAGGGTCGAGAGGACAAGGCTACTATCAAGTGTGAGACGTCGCCACCTTCATCCCCCCGAAGCCTGCGGCTAGAGCAGATGGCCCATTCCCTCCTCTCCACTAGTCAAGAGGAAGGCAAAGGGTACGGCAAATGATCACTTGATGTTTTTAATTTGTGTATGGTGTCTCAAGGAACTGAAGACAGAAGAATTCTAGCAAATTAGAGTTGAAAAATACAGTATTTAAAGGATAAGTTTGGAGTTTTTTTTTTATTTTTTTTATTTTTAAAATTTATTTATTTATTTATTTTTAAAATTAATTTTATTGTAATCATTCATACAAATCAATCAATTTTTACAAATACAGTGGAACTTCGGTTCATGAACGTCTTGGTACACGTACAAATCGGTTTACGACCAAAAAGTTCGCCAAACTTTTGCCTCGGTTCATGACCACACACCTGGTATACGAACAAGCCAGTTTCCCTTTCGGTTTGTACATGTTCAGTCTCTCCCTGTGTATTTCCTGTGCAGCAAGCAAGAGAGAGAGAGCGAGAGAGTGCGACACACACACACACACACAGGCAGTGCGAGAGAGAGAGACAGACGCACACACACAGGCAGCCGAGAGAGAGACGCGTGTACAGACACAGGCAGCGCGAGAAAGAGACAGACACGCACACACAGGCAGTGCGAGAGAGACGAATGCACACACACAGGCAGCGCGAGAAAGAGACAGACACGCACACACAGGCAGCGCAAGAGAGACGCGTGCACACACAGACAGAGCAAGAGAGAGACGCGCGCACACACACAGGCAGCGCGAGAGAGAGACAGACATGCACACATAGGCAGCGCGAGAGAGACGCGTGCACACACAGGCAGAGCGAGAGAGAGAGAGACGCGCGCACACACACAGGCAGCACGAGAGAGAGAGAGACGCGTGCACACACACAGGCAGAGCAAGAGAGACGCGCGCACACACACAGGCAGTGCGAGACAGAGATGTGTGCACACACACAGGCAGCTCGAGAGAGAGAGAGAGACACGTGCACACACACAGGCAGCTTGAGAGAGAGGCAGACGCGCACACACAGGCAGCGCGAGAGAGAGACAGACGCGCACACACAGGCAGCGTGAGAGAGAGAGACGTGCGCGCACACACACAGGCAGCGCGAGAGAGAGACGCGCGCGCACACACAGGCAGCGCGAGAGAGAGAGAGACGCACACACACAGGCAGCGCAAGAGAGAGAGAGACAGACGCACACACACAGGCAGCGCAAGAGAGAGCTGCGCACACACACGGGCAGCGCCAGAGAGAGAGGGAGCTGGACGCAGGTAGGAAGGCAGTTAAAGGATGCACTGGGCTTGATTTTGTTTTCACTTCTGTTTACAGCGATCGGTTCATAGTGTGCATTGTTGCAATGTTACTGTTCTTGGTGGTTTATTAAATTACGGATTTTTTCAAATGTTCATTTTTTTCCCTGTGCTTAAAACTCATTAAAAAAAAAGTGTTTTAGCCAGCGGTTGGTAGCTCTATAGCGCGAACTATTGCAGTGTTAGTTTTCTCTGTTGTTCAAGGTTTTCTCAGTGTTATTTAATGTTTTTACATTTAGTTTACTATTACACTGTGCATTCTATGGTTTGATTAACTATAATTGTGCTTAAAAACTTCAAAATATATATATATTTACATACAGTTCGTATGGTCTGGAACGGATCAATTGTATTTACATACAATCCTATGGGGGAAATTGCTTTGGTTCATGACCAAATCGGTTTACAACCAGAGTTTTGGAACGAATTATGGTCGTGAACCAAGGTTCCACTGTAATAGGATTGAAAAAAAAAAAAAAACAAGTCGACCCCCACCCCTGAGAAAGAGAGAGCGTGGCCAACAGAGTAAAATTTAAGGCTTGTAGACATACCTAAATTAATGAGTTTAATAGGCCAGTAGAGATGAATGGAGAGGAAAAAGAGATGCAGAGATAATTACTGTACTTCCTCTGTGATTTAAGAGCTTATCCTAAAATTTTATTGATTTTATCCTGCCAGGTTTTAAAAAAATTCTGTACAGATCCTCTATATGTATATTTGATTTTTTCCAGTTTCAAATAGTATAAAACATTGGTTACCCACGGACTTAAAAGAGGAGAGTTAGGATTCTTCCAGTTTAGCAAAATATGTCTGCATGCCAAAAGTGTAGTGAATGCAATCACAGTTTGTTTGTCCTTCTCCACTTTGAACCCATCTGGAAGAACACCAAACACAGCTGTTAGTGGATTAGGAGGGATTGTGACGCCAAGGCTGTCTAAAAGGCACTTAAAAATTTTGGTCCAGAATAATGTTAATTTGGTACAGGCCCAGAACATGTGACCCAGTGAGGCAGGGACTTGACTGCAGCGTTCGCAGGTTGGATCTTGCCCTGGAAACATTTTGGACAGTTATAGATGAGACAGATGTGCTCGATATATAATTTTGAGTTGAATAATTGTATGCTTTGCGCATATGGAGCTCGAGTGAAGTCTCTGCATTGCTGATTTGGAGTTTGCAGTTTTTCAACCCGAATTTATTTCTTCACAGTCGTTGTAGATATTCATTTGCCTCATGAAATTGTGTTCTAAATTGAAGCCTATTTGAAACATTATAAAAAATAACTAGCTTGCTCTTTCATTTTAAAATGGAGTTCATGAGCACTGGGGTCCCAATGTTCAAGAAATCCTTAACACTTATCGAATACGTCCACTTTGAAGTTGAAAAGGTTTTGTTTTAGGAAAACATTCCTTCCGCGTTTCTGCAAAACTGAAAATAATAAATATTACCCTAGATTCCTGGTACAGTTTTTTTGATGTAAGGATACATTTCTTATTCGCTTGTCTGCTCACAGCAGGCGCTATAAATGGAGTGTTGATAACCTCTGCCTCACAAAGTTTTATCCTGTTGTGATGGATGGCTGAGGCTTTTTCCCGACCGGTAAGCCAATATACTGGAAGGACCCGGGGCCTCGTGTATAAACGGCTCACAGGATCCTCACTGTTTAGGACCTGAGTTCTGGACCAGGCCAAGGGGACGCCCACGTAACGCCTAGTGACTCTGATCACTCTTACTAGAAGAATTGGAAGAGAATGTGGAGGGTCATTGCTGGAAAGGGGTGTGTGGCGCTCCTGATATCTAAAGGATGAAGGTCCAAGTCTTTAGAGTCCTGGTGCTCCCTGTCTTGCTATATGGTTGCGAGTCATGGATGCTGTCCAGTGACCTGAGACGAAGACTGAACTCCTTCAGTACTGTGTCACTTTGGAGAATCCTTGGGTACTGCTGGTTTGACTTTGTTTCTAACAAACGGTTGCTCACTGAGTTCTGAATGAGGCACATTACCCACATTGTGAGGGAGCGTCAGTTACAGGACTACGGCCATGTGGCGCAATTTCCTATGGATGATCTGGCTCACAGGATCCTCATTGTTGAGGACCCGAGTGGTTGGACAAGGCCAAGGGGATGCCCACTTAACACCTGGCTGCGGCAGATAGAGGGTCATTTCCAGAAGTGGGACTGGACCACATGATTGCTTGGGGGGTTGCAAACCAGGATCCTGAGCTGTTTCATCGTGTGGTGGGTGTGGGAACACATTGTACCAGTGCATGCTCCCTGACCTGACCATTGTGTGTTTTGGTTGAAGGCTCCTCCCCATGCATGAATATTGATGAGTTACAATAGAGCAGCAAAACACATAGAAATATTCAGAGTCTTCAGTGTAACCAGTTTTGTTCAAATGTATAGTGAGTGTTAAGTCCAAATGACTGCTGCCATCTAGTGGATAAAATAGTAACTACAGTATAAGAATTGACCTACTTGGCATTAACCTTGAGCGCTTCTTGGGTACGGAATTCTATGTAAATATGGTTAAACTCAAGTGCCTCTTGGGTTAACCTGTATAGTTAGCATTCAGTCCAATTTACAGTTAATTTCACATTTATGCACCATTTTGTGTTTTGGTTGAACACTCCAGCCCAGTCATGAATAATGCTGAGTTACCGTAGGGTGGCAAAACACACAGAAATATTCAGATTCTTCAGGTTACCCTGTTATGTTAGAATGTATTGCGCGAAGTCCATTTGGCGCTTGTACAGTGTTCTGCTCCCATCCAGTGGATAAAATAATAAATACAGTAAAAGAAAAGAGTGAATTAACCTCCTTGGTGTTACTCTTAAGTGTCTCTTAAGGTCAGAATTATATGTAAATACAGTTAAACTCGATTGTATCTCGAGTTAAGCAGTATTGTTTGCATACAGTCCAATGTACAACCGATTTAACATTTACACACCATTATGTATTTTATTTGAAGGCTCCACCCCACTCATGAATATTGATCAGTTACCATAATGCAGTTAATAATAATCAGCTACCATAATGATAATAATAATAATCGGTTACCATAATGCAAAGAAACAGTCTGTCGTTTACTGCAGCATGATGTTATTTTGACTACTAGATGAGAGCTGATTTATGTTCAGAGTGCTGTTTAGGCGCTGCAATGTACTGTATATGCAAACAATACAACTTAACCCGAGAGACACCTGGGCTTAGATAGATAGATAGATAGATAGATAGATAGATAGATAGATAGATAGATAGATAGATAGATAGATAGATAGATAGATAGATCACGTTTATTTACACTATTACTATTATTTACAATGTCCAAAAGTGCTCCACAAACCCACACTCTTGGACTCTTCCCCAAAGTCCATGCCAACCACATTGCCTCCTCTTCAGACCGCCTCCTTCTCTCTCTCTCTCTCTCTCTGACCTTGTCCTGCTTCCACCCGACTCCAGCCCCGAATGAAGGGAGACGGCCCCTTTTATCCATACACGGATGTGCTCCAGGTGTGCACGGGCAATTTTCCACCGACATGCCCCAATGTGGCAGAAGTGCCGGTTGTCTCCCCGGAAGCACTCCGGGTGTTCCCTCTCTTCTTCCCCCCCAGCACTTCCTGGTGTGGCGGAAGTGCTGGGGTCCAGGGTCCTCTAGGCATGGGGACGCCCCCTGGCGGTGACCACGGGCCCCTACAGGGTTGAGCTTCCAAGCCCTGTACCCGTGGCCCCCAATACAACCAGGGTGGTCGCCCCCTCGTGGTCTGGAGGAGGCATGAGCCCTCCTCCTGCCTCCCCGGGCATCCCAGCTGGGTAGGAACCCCAGCCGGGTGCCACAATAGATAGATAAATAGATAGATAGATGAAAGGCACTATATAATAGATAGATAGATAGATAGATATGAAAGGCACTATATAATAGATAGATAGATAGATAGATAGATAGATAGATAGATAGATAGATAGATAGATAGATAGATAGATAGATAGATAGATAGATAGATAGATAGATAGATAGATAGATAGATAGATCAGGGGTTCCCAAACTTTTGGACGTCAAGTACCACCTGAGGTTAAGTGAGTTGCGTTGCTACCACCCGAATTTTTAACAAAAAAATTAAAAAGCAAGTACTGCAATGAATGATTAATTCTTAATTAGGTAATATACAGCAAATTCACGACACTGACTACAATATTGAATGAATTTATGTTAGTACAACTGTGTAGTGGCAGTGCACGTATAACAACAAACACGAGCAGTTTCTGTGAGGCAGAGTTACCAAAGACTAAATAGTGTCGGCGTTGTGCTTTCATCTAGTGACCAAAAGCTCAAACAGTGAAGAAGTAGAAGTTGACTTCCGCGAAACAGAATTATGGTGGTGATAAATGAACTAAATACTGATTCGAATAATAGGTTTTATTTATTCAGATGACGAAATTTCACACCACACTAAATTTGGGAATCCACGTATTATTGTATTTAAACAGTTTCATTGGTTTTTGCTCACAACAGGCTTGTCATAAAGAGTTTTGCACAGATAAATTAAATTTCAGGGACCGCGATGCATACCACCTGAAAAGGCTCCGTGTACCACAGTTTGGGAACCGCTGAGACAACTAGATAGATAGATAGATAGATAGATAGATAGATAGATAGATAGATAGATAGATAGATAGATAGATAGATAGATAGATAGATAGATAGATAGATAGATAGATAGATAGATAGACTTTATTTGCACCCTAGGGAAATTAGAACTTTACAGGAGCTCAAGAGAGAGAAAAATATATACAGTCAATAATATATTAATAATAAAAATACAATAACCCCCTGAACACACATAAGAATGATGTCTTGAATGCTGGAGACCTGCTGCAATCAGTAACTGGGCTTTAGGTGGCAGTACAGATGGTCAGACCTGTCCAGATGTTCATTTGCAGACATTAACATTTGGATTAAGCAGTTCCAGCTTGTTGTGTCCGATAAAGGGACATGCCATTAGACGTTGGTTCAGAATTTCTCATCGTTCTGTTGTCGAGTTTAAAAATAAACCTCAACAGGAGGATGCAACCACTCTTGGGCTGGAATGTGGACAAACTCAGTCGGATTTTCAAAGTCTGGCTCACACTTATCAGCTTTAGTTGTAATGTGCTTGCATCCCCTTCATAAGTCTCCAGACCCTCTCCTGCTTTTAATAGCACCCGAATTACATTTAGGTTGGTTCTCCACAACAGACAAAGTGACATTTGGGATTAATAGCGGAGGAGGCTAACTCACCCTGTTCTTATATTGCAGTACTGTGATTTTCAGAATCTGTTTGTATCGTGTCTTCCTTTCTCTCCTGTCTGTTTCTTAGGCTTTTGTCCAACCTCAATATTGTGGTCGCTATAAAAGCCAGGATGAGATCTAAATGGCGATCTCCTGTGTCTAACTATTTGCTAACTGAGATGATGTTTTTCACTATTGCAGACCAGATGATCAGACTAGCAGCAGTAACAGCAGTCAAGACTCCCTGCATAGGAGTTCTAAGAAAAAGGGCATCAAATCTTCCATCGGTCGATTATTTGGCAAGAAGGAGAAAGGCAGAATGGGGCAGACTGGCAAGGACATAGCAGTGGCTCAAGGTACAAAGCATGTCTAACTTGTGGGAGGCCATATGGGCATTTTATTAGAGGTTTCACTATTTTTATGTGTGAGGACAGAGTCTTTAACTGCCAACCGACAAAGACAACTGCAGGTATATAAAGTTGCAGTAAAGTCACCAACAACAGACACACTGTGTTGTCCATGAAAAATTTAGACTGCAGGCAAGCCTGTCTTGGGCACCAAACCTAGAAACGCCAGATTACAATTGGTACATAGCAGGTAGGTGATGATGTGAGATGGACATGGCAAATATCCACAGCAGGGCAGGTAGAAGGAAGAAGCTAAGTTGGCCAGTACTTTATCAGCCAAGTTTGATTTGTCTTCATTGCATCCAGATGTCCATGAATTTGGCCATCCTGTAGTAAAACGTCCTGAATGCATCTTTCTGTACGATTGAT
The DNA here is from genome assembly GCF_900747795.2 of Erpetoichthys calabaricus. Taxonomy (NCBI): domain Eukaryota; kingdom Metazoa; phylum Chordata; class Cladistia; order Polypteriformes; family Polypteridae; genus Erpetoichthys; species Erpetoichthys calabaricus. The sequence continues at coordinate 24,013,094 of NC_041396.2, read as the reverse complement.
TTTACATGAGCCTTTATTGCATCTTTCAGAATTTGAAACTGGTATCCAGGATTCGCTTGGGCTCGGGAAGCTTGGCACACAGGCAGAACGAGATAGACGGCTCAGAAAAAAGTAAGTTGGGTTTTTATTTTTTCTTATTTTTATGCTATTAATTCCTTACTGTAAGAGCACCCGGGCTAAGATGAGCAAATATCAATAAAATACAAGTGTGTGCGTCCTCAAAAGAAACTGATGGCTGGTGTGGTCTAAACTACATGCTTTTTTATATTTTAATCGCAGAAGAGTTTTGGGGTGACCATATGCATGCTTTGTCCATGTAGAAACACATGCAGCGTCTTCAGAAAGTATTCAGACTCCTTCTCTTTTTTCACATTTTGTTATGTTGCAGCTGTAACAATGATAAAAGAAACAGATAGAGATTTGGGCACCATGGTGAACCCTGTATAACTGGTAGATTGAAAATCGCAAAGAAATCAGCAACATGAAGTCTTTTCAGATGCCAGTCTCAATTTGACTGACTCCAGGATGGTGGCAAAGCCAGTTTTTTACTCTGGAGGACAGGAAGAGGCGGGTTCAGGTGTTTGGGAACTGGAAGTGATGTCATTCAGGATGCGGCTGTCAATCACTGCTTCTGCAGAGGGAGGAGGAGAAAAGGCATTATGCAACAGCGTCACCTCCTGGTTGGGGGTGTAACTACATTTATATGAGCATTGAGGTTGTTTCCCAAGTGCATGTGTGTCACACAGCCTTATGCTAAAATCATTTAAATTTATTTATTCCCATGTCAAGCAGCACTCAATACCCTAGTATGACAAAGCCGAAATAGAATTTTCATAATTTGAATACTTTAAAAATACAGACCTGGAATATCTCATTTGACATGGTCCTTACAGATGACACCTCAGTTATGACCCACCGGGCTGGCTGCTTTGGGCAGCTGTTTAAAGCTCATTCTCTAGCTAGGATGTTGGACATCTCTGGGTTCACAGTTCTTTAGCTGTCTCACTGAGATTGCACAGGTGGTGAACCACCTGAGGGTAGGGAAAGCTGCAGGGGTCTGTGGTATCTGGGGTGAACTTCTCCAAGTTGGTAGTAATGCTGCCGTCCTGGCATTGCAAGCAATCTTTGCTTCCATTAAGGAGACTGGCGTCATCCCAACTGACTGGAAAATAGGGTCTTGCAACAACTACAGGGGGGTGACACTGCTCTTGGTGCCAGGAAAAAGTCCTTGCTAGGGTCATCCTCTTATAGGATTTCTCACCTACCAGCGACCAGAGCAGTCTGGTTTTACACCTAATAAGTCTACCATTGGCCGCATCCTGGTTGTCATTGAGCACAAATCAGCAGAGTTTCTTCTCAGCCTTTATTGATTTTCATAATGTGTTCAACTCAGTTGATCGAGCTGCCCTGTGGGATATCCTGTGACCTCAAGGGATCCCCTCAAAGCTGCTGGATGGCACTGTGAGTGGAGGCAGAACCTGTGCATTTTCCCAGTTGATTCTGGGGTTCAACAGGGGTGTTTTTCTGCTCCTACCTTTTTCAGTGTTTGCATGGATTGGGTGTTGGGCAGAGACGTGGGGTCCAGTGGCTGTGGGGCATCTGTTGGTGAAGAAAGATTCACTGATCTTGACTTTGCTGATGATGCTGTGATCTATCAATCAGTCAATGGGTGGTGTGATTGGGGCTCTCAAGAGAGTTGGCAAGGAGTCCATCCATCCATCCATTTTCCAACCCACTATATCCTACCTACAGGGTCACAGGGGTCTGCTGGAGCCAATCCAAGCCAACACAGGGTGCAAGGCAGGAAACAAACCCTGGGCAGGGCGCCAGCCCACTGCAGGACTCACACACACACACCAAGCACACACTAGGGACAATTTAGAATCGCTAATGCACCTAACCCGCATGTCTTTGGACTGTGGGAGGAAACCCACACAGACATGGGGAGAACATGCAAACTCCACGCAGGGAGGACCCGGGAAGCGTGTGTAACCCCCTTGCACCACCCTCAGTGCAAAGCCCTGAGTTCTTTAGTATGGTGTCACCACCACAATAGTTGAATTTTCAGTATTGGTCACCTCCAACCATTTAGCTCACAACAAATCACAACTTACACCTAGTTTAAAGAAAAGGAACTTTCTCTTTACTTGAAATCAACAACAGACAACCAAGCACTTTGTGTTATAACTACGTGCAGCACAAAATAAATTAAGAAAACACACAGACCGTGAGTGAATGAATTCCTCCTCCTCCTGGTGTTCCTGTGCTGGTACCCAGTACCGTTGGTTTGACGTTGTGTCGAATGAGCAGTTGCTCATGGAGTCCCGAATGAGGCACATTACCTGCATTGTGAGGGAGTGCCAGTCACGGCACTACTGCACTGTGGTGCAATTCCTCGAGGGTGATCCAGCTCGTAAAGATCCTCATTGTTGGCGATCCGAGCGACAGGGCCAGGCTAAGGGGTCGCCCACGTACCACGTGGCTGCGACATATAGAGCGTCATTTCCACAGGGTGGGACTGGGCTGCGTGTCTGCCTGTGGGGGTTGCTAACCGGGATCCCAAGTTGTTTTGATGTGTGGTGGGTGCAGCAAAGCACTGTACCAGTGCATGCTCCCCAACTTGACTTGACTGGTGTCCCTCCTTTGGCCTTTCGTCTTGCCCCCGACTTGAACCAAAAAAAATATCTCACCAGCGTTTCTCTTCTTCTGTTCCCCGTACAGTCCGTCCACTCCTGTTCCAGTTCTCCTCCTCTCCCGACTATCTTTGCCTTCTGGACACCGTCTATCCGACGGTGCTTTTCTGTTGGTGTTTGCATTTGCTTTTGTCCCCTCTAAATCATTTATCAACTTTGATTTCTCCCTCTCCTCTTTTCACACCAGCATATTGCCGTACGTTTCCTTTTTCTTTTTCACTTTTTATTTTCTTGGCGTTTCAGTATGTTATAGTTTTCTCATCCTCATCCTTGTTAGCGTTATGCTGGCACTTCTTTTCTTTCAGTTTAGCGTTTTACTGAAGCTGTCTTCTTCTATATGTCTGTCTCACTTCAGCATTCTGCTAAAGTTATATCTTCTCTGCTCTTACGGTGTTCAGCTCTACTCCATGTGTCCTCCCTCACCTCTCTTCACTTCTGTGTATCTCTAGCCCCCCCTTTTTCCTCCAATCCCATCCCTGTATCTACCTGACACAGCCTGAGAATGGACCAGTGAGGGAGCACTGTCACATATTATATGACATCTGTATTATATGACATTATATTAACATCTGAGGCAGAGCGATGGGCACTGAGCAGGCTCCTGTCAATCATGGAGAATCCACTGCATCCACTAAACAGTGTCATCTCCAAACAGACTGCAGTCACCGTCCTGCTCCACTGACAGACTGAGGAGATCGTTCCTCCCCCACATTATGCTACTCTTCAATTCCACTCTGGGGGGTAAACGTTAACATTATACAAAGTTACTGTCTGTTATACCTGCATTTTTATCACTCTTTAATGTAATATTGTTTTTTGTATCAGTATGCTGCTGCTGGAGTATGTGAATTTCCCCTTGGGATTAATAAAGTATCTATCTATCTATCTATCTATCTATCTATCTATCTATCTATCTATCTATCTATCTATCTATCTATCTATCTATCTATCTATCTATCTATCTATCTATCATATAGTGCCTTTCCTATCTATCTATCTATCTATCTATCTATCTATCTATCTATCTATCTATCTATCTATCTATCTATCTATCTATCTATCTATCTGGCTAGGCTTTATGCCCCTGCTCTGTTTAGTGTTATTAATTGCACCCACACTTATTTTGAGTTATGGGATTAACTTTATCGACAAAATACATGCTGTCCTGTGTTTTTTTTTCTAGATTTTAAAATCTACCCTGGTTACACATGTATTGGTAGCTTTTGGCCACACCTTCCAGGTGCTGATTTGCATTTGGCCACACCCCCCAATTGCTGTAAGTGTTTGGTCACGCCTCCCATGTGCTGAGGTGTTGATTGCCTTTAGCCTACACCACGGGTGTCAAACTCCGGGCCTGGAGGGCAGCAGTGGCTGCAGGTTTTCATTCTAACCCTTTTCCTAATCAGTGACCAGTTTTCACTGCTAATTAACTTGTTTTCCCTTCATTTTAATAGCCCTGTTTTTAAGGATTCAGTCCTCTGAATTGATTCACTTCTTCATTAAATGGCAGCCAAACAGAAATGAGATGTGAAACGAGCCAACAGATGACCAGCTAAACTGGGGCTTCATATTCCTGCCAATGTCACTCCAATCAGTTCCTTAATGAGAAGCCAATTCTTGTTGTTAATTAAACCAATTACTTAATTCCACGACTTGTTACTATTCTCATTCTGCTACAGCAGACATTTCCAAAACTGTTGATTATCTTTTTTTTCTAAGAACACCGTTAAGATGTTTTGGTGACCTCGGAGATCAGCCTTACTGAGACCTTCACCTTTCTTTATGTTCAGATAATGTGTTTCCCTGGTGATGTGGCAGCTTGTTTTATGTCTCATTATTGTTTGGCTCCTCATTAAGGAAAAAGAAAGAACTAAGGGATCTGAATCAAGTTCATTAAAACTAAGACAAAAGAAGTTAATTAGCAGCAAAAACTGGTCACTAATGAAGAAGATGGTTAGAATGAAAACCTGCAGCCACTGCGGCCCTCCAGGACTGGAGTTCGACACCCCTGGCCTACACCATCCCCCACACCCAAATCACTTTTCTTTGGCCACACCTCCCACATGCTTATAATTTGTGGACACACCTCTGATATGCAAATTGACTTTAGGCCACACCTTACATGTTCTGATTACCTTTGATCACTTTTTCTGAAGTGCTGCCTCACATCACCTGCACTACTTGCATGCTTTTTACTTTTAGTTGTGTTTCTCAGCTTTTGAGTTTCTTCAGGACGGAGTTCTAAATACTTCAAAAAAAAATAAAAGAAAGAAGCAGTGAGCAGCCTGCAAATGTATTGTTCAGTAGAATTTCTTGGTGCACTTTCTTTTTTTTTTTTTGTATTTATTTTTGGATAGACATTACTAGGTAGGTCAATAATCTGAAATTAAAGTCACAATGTCTAAATAAAGATGTCATTATATAATCCAGACATGCTCACCATTTGGTGGGCCCAAGAGCAGCTGTTTTTAGTATACTGTGGAGGTTCACATGTCATGTTGCTGCTGACAATGACAAACAACTGATTGACAAACACCTCATTTTGCTGACACACAGTGTGTGGGGCTGTGTGCGGAAGCCATTGTGTTACTGGTGTTACTTTGATGCAGCGTGTTTAAGATGTCATTCTTCACGTTTTTACGTAGTTATTCTCAACATTTTCTCCTAAAATTTGAATTTCAAATGCTAGGAAAAATATCAGCTGATTTTTTTTTTCTCTTGTTGTCACCTTAGTGTATGTCAATGGAAAAATAAGCTTAAGATAGAGAAAGAATTTTCTTTAACTAGAAAACATGTTATTTTGTGTAACAGAGCATTTAAACACAGAACCATCAACATAAATACAGTAGGAAAGGTGTCCAGTGTCCACTGCTGTACTGATGCCGATTTAGTACTCGTCTTTTGTTGCCCCTAACCTCTGTCTCGCACTCTTTGTGTGACATGTCTTGAAACTGTCACCAATGCCTAGCCTAGTGTGACAATCTGAACAGTAGAAGTGTATTTCTTTGCGCACTTTTCTCATTATATTTTTTTCTGTTGCATTTGCTTGATTGGGTAGAATGTCAGTACCTGATACAGATGATCGACATTCACCTTGTGATACTGAAAACAACCACAGCGCAAGGGTTAGTGATTTCCACATTTCCCTTAACACCTACATTGGGCGTTGATGTATTGTGTAGAGTGTTTTGGAAAAAGGCGTCTTTCTTGTCCTTCCATGTGATCACAGTCATATTCCTGTTTTTACAAAGCACCTACCGTACACTATGTATGTCTTGAAACCCAAAAAATCGATCATAAAATCAGACCCCGACTTTTACGCCTGTTCAAAAATGCGACACATTTTTTTTTTTACATCTTCTTGCCTTCTCTAAACTCGCACCAGTTTCTCAGACACATCAAATTTTGTTGCAGCAGTGCAGTTACCAATTTCTTTTGCTACTTCAACGACGTTTAATTTAAAACCAGCTTCATATTTTCTTCTGATCGAACGCTCCATCGTAGATAAGGGATGCTCTTACAATGCATGAGGGTGTGAGATACACAAAACAGTGCAAACGTCTCTTCAGAATAGTTCAGGTATTACTGTGTGGTCACGTAGGCACAATACATAAGAAAAAAAAGGCCATGTGCTCCGTGGTTACTCTCTCAGGTGGGCGTTAGCATATCATAATCTCTTGGACCAATAGCATGAGTTTTCCGCATTCGACTTATATGACTGACATTATAAAATACCGGAAATTATACGGTAAGATCAAATCCTGGCTTATCCGTGGGAGAACTTAGACACAAGTATATATGGTACTAGCACCCCATTGCAGCTTCACGCAGCTCAATTCACCATCAATTTCGCAATCCATGTCAGTGTCTGATGACCTATTCACATTGTCATCACTATCGCTCAATTCAACTAATAGTTCATTTTCATTTTGTAAATACAGTTAAACCAGAGTGTCTTGGGGTGTGGAAGAAAATAAAATTTTAATTTAACAAAAGGAGGTCTTTATGAACATTAATGCTGTTCCATAATTTTAACATTAAAGTCCTTTAAGTGTCCCATGGCCTGCAGGTGGGAGCTCCATCTCCCCAAACCCAACACAGACAGACACAGACACAAGTACAGCACAACACATGGCTTTTATTTAGATACTAGTCATTTAGCTAGTTACAATAACGGGCGCTAGAACAGTAGTGCATAAACATTAGTAGGAACAGTCTATATTAAATGGCAAGGGACTTTGACCTCATTCTTTTTGTTGGTCGTATTTTTCTTTCTTTCAGCCTTTCTTTTGTTGATGTTTACTTGCTGAGCTGACCATTCTTCGTGGGCTGCCGCCGTGTATTGTGTGTCTTTAATTTTCTGTGACAGTAATACTGTCTTGTACGGCTCTATTCAATAAGGGCGCGCACAAAAAGGCGCGCTTCAAAAGGGCGACCTCAATTGAGCGCGGCGAATAAAGGCGTTCGTAGATAATTTAGTTCAAATGGCCCTGGAATATGTGAAGAGCAACAAAGGTGCAGATCTTTATTTACGCGCGCCTTTATTCGCTGCGCCCAATTGAGGTCGCCCTTTTGAGGCTCGCCTTTTTGTGCGCGCCCTTATTGAAGGATACCGTCTTGTACGTCCTCTGGCTTGTACGTCCATAATATACCTTTAATTTTCTCTGGTGGTAATACAGGCGTGCGCGTCGGTAATATGCCTTTAATCTCCTCTGACAGTAATACTGGCTTGTATGTGGCTGTAATATGCGTCACTGTATTGTGTACCTTTAATTTCCTCTCTCAGTAATACTGGTTTGTATTTCCGTAAAACGCCTCTAACTTTCTCTGACAGTAATATCGCGCATCGCACCATGCCCTGCACATGCGCACTTCACCAGAAGACACCCACACACGGACACCTGGATGCACACAGGGATTTTATATATAAAGATGGGAAACTCTTCCCAAATGTTTCCCACCCAAGGGCAGTACACAAGCACAATAATACAGAAGCACGCAGCATCTCTTTCTCTTCTTCCTCTGTCTCTCTTTCTATCCGCCTCCAGTCCACCTCCATAAAGCTTGGTCACCTTCCTCTGAACTTTGGCTCCTGGAGCAGTGGCAGCGGGCTCCTTTTATGTGGCACCTGGGAGAGCTTCTAATGTTACCATAAGCAGGGCTCTACAATGCCTGCAGCACCCCTTGATGACACCCCAGGAACCCAGAAAGGCTGAGCTACTAAACTTTAACTCCCATGACGCCCTGAGGGAATCCATGGTGCTGCCATCTAGCAATATCCGGGGGAAATAATGCCACGAGCACATTTTCTCCCCTATCCCCTCCATGAAATATATGTCCCGGCTGGGTAAGGGCGCTGGCTGTCTGTTACAATCCAGTTAACACAGTGTGCACTCTATATAGCTTTAAAATCTTCCCCTCTACTCTTGCACTACCATAAATCAATCCAGAACTGCTTAGTTCTTAACAAACAAGACTTAGGTCATGTCTGGTGACTTTTTGTGACCCTAAGGTAGCAAATATCAGCTTTTATTGCTTACAGAGATCATTAATTGTCTTGTCAGTAGCAGCCTGTCCTTAAATGCTAGGATATTCCTTTAACAAAAACAGCACATAAGTCACATCATCACCTTCACATAACACTGATGACTGCCTGTGGAAATACTTTATGGGTATGATATATTTAATTTTGGTTTAAACTTACAGAAAATAACTAGTATGAAAGTATAATGCAATGCGTAGAATTCAACACTATAACATGGCGTACAGACAAAAGCGGAAATGTGCTTACGCACAAAATAATCCAGATGCATAAATCTGTGCATTCGCCAACTTCCACGTTCTTCTGCTACATAAATCCCGGTCAACGTGAAAAGTAACGCATGTGCACGCGCCTGCTGCCACTCCCCAACTCCTTCCAGAATTACGCCTCTTTGAATATACAAATCAGTATAAATAGCCCTTAAGCTCAGCCTTCTGTGAAAAGACAAAGGCAAATGCACGGGGGAAAATAGAAGAATTTCAGCGAATACCAAGTGGAGGCAAAGAAAAATGTACTATTTGTTGGTTTAAACAGTAGTATAACATGTCGGAGAAACTCAAAAGCTCAAGTTAACAAAATCGCACAGTGCTCGAAATAAAAAAGAAGTTGTCACATATCAAAGTCGCCATGAAAAGGCGAGTCGTAGTCCACCGTCTGAGTGTCATATAAAAGCTTATTAGGGTACAGAGAAAAAAAAGGCACACAGTGGGGAAAAAGCATGAAATGTCAACTTTAATCTCGAAATTTCCACTTTAATCACGTAGTTTATTTTGTCATTAAAGTAGAACATCATAAATTTCATCTTAAAATCGTTTAATTTACTAGTTTCTCAAATCCCATCGTAACTAAAGTAGTATATAAATGTAATGAATTATTATTATTATTATTATTATGTTAAATGCTTTGTTTTGTATTTGATCTTCTACGTGCTCTATGTGTGTGAATCACTATGTGCTTCTGGGCTTTCTCTTCCTCTGACAGGACACAAAATCCATTGCATTCGTAATATTACAGCTCTCTGAATAATTAAAATACTGAGATGTATACATGATATCATTTTCATGATGATAGGAGTTAAAGCATGTTATTAAACATGGGAACACGGTGGCGCAGTGCTTGTTCATGTCTCACACAAGATGCTTGCTGCGCCATGCGTGACCTTCGATGAAATACTTTATTGCAGCAGTACTGTCTCTTTCAAACATACTAACCCCCAATTCCTGTCCTTACTTATCTTTCTCCAAATACCCAATCGCCACACAATCAGCTCTGTAATAGATGTTAAGATATCTGTAAGCTTAGAAGTTAGCTTATTCAGTGCCGTGCAAATACAGCGTGTGGCAGGAAAAATCCGTGAACGGATCGCCAGATCCTTGCTAGCGCAGCAACACCGTGTCCTCACATGTTTAATTGTTAACAATATAGATCATTTAAATAAAGTTAAAGTTTTATCTGTATAACATAATAAACATATTTTGCTGCATTTCATCTTAAAAATTATATCGTCATTATATGTAAATGTGTGCTTTATAAAATGGTTCAGTTTGTGCAATATTATAACTGTATCGCAAGTTTACAGTGAGGTGATTGTGAGTGCGTTTAAAGATCTTGGGATGAAACTGTTTCTGAACTACAAGGTCAGTACAGGAAAGGCTCTGAAGCGTTTGCCGTGTGAGAGCAGTTCAAATAGGCAGCATGGCTGAGGCAGTGTGTGCTTGATGCTGTATGCCGATAATTCTCTGCTGTAGAGCTGTGATTCCCCACTCAGATACAGGGATATAAATACTCTGAGTGGTGCAGTGAGAGTAATATGGAGAAAGCCTAACGGGAGCAGCTGAAAAAAGAAAAACAAGGTGCAGTGAGAGTAACAACGCTAAAGCAGCTATGGTATTTGGAACGCTTTGGCTATTCCCTGGACCATTATATTGTTACAGGTTAATTACAATCAGATGCATTAAACTAATAAAAAATATGCAGTTAATTTCAGTGTATATGATAAAGCCATGTCAGGGATGTTGATCTAAAAAAGAAAGGATAACCACACAGGAACAGTAGCACTGCTTTGACGCTGGGTGCCGCAAGTCTGCAAAAACCCAGTGGAGAACTTGAGTACGCCAGGGTTGGAGCTACCGTGGAAATGTGTGTGGCTTTACGCCAAGTTTAGGTTTTATACATCGCGATTTGAGTGTGGAAATGTTCGTACGTAACATTTTTGTGCATACGCACCATTTATACATGAGGCCCCAGGTCTTTACTTATTGTTAACATATTTTCCAAGTGATAGGATTTAAAGTTAACAGAACAAAATATAAACCTTGAATAGAGAGAACAGAGAGATATATCCATATAAATACAAAAGAAATTGATCATACAGTATATTCCTGCACACGGGTTAACGGTGTTGTTTGCATACCCAGTGTTAAGCCTGAACAGCATTTGGAAGAGAATTCTGCTGCCATAAAATGGATGAATTATCTCTATGCTGCAAAAAACAAAACATCATGGATATTTCTCTGTGTTTTACCATTCTATGATAACTCACTTATATTCATGAGTGGGGTGGAGCCTTCAATGAAAACACAAAATGGTGTCAGTCAGCCATTGTCTAATCTGCTTAGTCATGAGGTGTTCTGGAGGTGTTGCCAGTTTGAATCCCATAAATGTTAAAAGTGACTCTACTTCATTGGGCCTTTGAGCAAGGCCCTAAACCTGTTATTGCTCCATCCTGGGAATGACGTCAATCTGCATCCAGCCCTGTATTTAGGCCCTCCAACCTGCAGGGAGAAACCTGGGGGTTGGTGGTAGAATGGCACTCCAACCACCATAAAAACTTCACACTGTTTCATTCCATCAGAGCTAGTGTGGTGCTGAGGTGTCACCCGTCACATCAAAGCCGCTGCCAGGGGGAAGTGGGCAAGGCTAAAGCTGCGGCAAATAAAGAGGAAATCCCTGCAGTGTTCAAATCAGGTCGGCATCATAAAAGACCAAGACTTCTTATTGAGTCCAATTGATCTAACACAGAAGCAGATGATCAGGAATCACAAGATCCAGAAATAAAATTCAGAAGAGGCACTTTTCACGTTATGATGGATTCATTAATTTCTGAATTTTCTGGGTGTTTTCAAAGCCTAAACAACATATGTCGCCTTTTTTTGTCCAATTTTAAACTTTAGGAGCATGAGCACGGAGGAGATCTCAGCCTCTTGTGCAAATTTAGATGCAAAATATTCAAAAGATCTGTCACATCATTTGAAAGATGAAGTGATTCACGTCAAGAACATGTATGACGCAAATGTTAAGGTCTGAAGGTGGGCGCTGTGATCGTTGATATCATATCATGAGATACACATACAGAAATAAAAACATTGTGAAAACATACATTGACTCTGTTAGTAATTTTAATTCAGAGCTACCAGACCTTCCATGTATCAGGAGACACAACATGTGATACAATATCATATAAAGTTAATTACGGTTGCATGAAATTTCAATATGATTGATGTTAAGCTTGAGTGCAGCTTGGGGAGGCAAAATTATCGCAGTACGGAGCCAGGGGGCCCAGATGCTCAGCCAGAATTGTCAGGGGAGCAAGATTTTCTAGCGGTGGGGCTGGTTGCACAGGTTGGTTTGTCATGTGGTGGGACAAATGATGTGCTTAAACTCAAATTTACAGTTTCTCCTTTCCTCCTCTTGCAGAATCCTTTCCGACCAATCAATTGATAAGATGAATATTTTGCTCTTTGATGAAACTTCCCTCTCTTCCTAGGCATGAACTTTTAGAAGATGCACGGAGGAAAGGCTTGCCTTTTGCCCAGTGGGATGGTCCAACAGTGGTGTCCTGGCTTGAGGTAACGTCATTAGTGTCTTTGAAGGTGTTTTTTTAACATTCATAGTCTGTTTGCTTTGGGATGAATTGGGAGACAATTAGTTCCTTTGTTTCGATCTCTAGTTAGTTCAGTTGTATTTCACACAGCAAATATTCAGGTGAACTGGAAGTAACTATAAGTGCCACGCTGGTGTGTGGTGGACTTGTTTCACTTGGGAAAAATCAGCATGAAGGGGCAACAAGAGCTGCATTTTTGCACCATCGCATTTACAATAACTGCGGTTTATTTATCAAACACATTTCTGTGTGCAGAATGCCAATTATCTGATAACTAGAAGAGTACATGAAAATAATGCATTACTTTGTATGCTACAGCCATACCACATACATTTCATAAGAGGTCATCCACCTGAAACTAAGCATGTTCAGGTCTGACCAATACTTGGATTGGTGACCATTTAGGAAATGATTGGGTTGCTGCTGGAAGAGGCATTGGTGAGGCCAACAAGGTGGGTCCTTAACCTGGTGTCTGAATGTGGATCCCAAAGCCCCAGTACGGTGATGGGGACACTGTGATGTAAAAATGGTGCCGTCCTTTGGATGAGATGTTAATACCAAGATCCTGACTTTCTGTGGTTATCAAAGATCCCTGGGCATCTTTTGAACAGAGTGCACTCCTCTCAGGACGACCCAAAAAAGACATCAATCGATTGCAACGAGTGCAGAATGCAGCTGCTAGAATCTTAGCTCGGAAACGAAAATCCAAGCACATCACCCCAGTTCTGATGTCACTACACTGGTTACCTGTGTCATTTAGAATTGACTTTAAAATACTGCTTATGGTTTACAAAGCCTTAAATAATCTCGCTCCATCTTATATTTCAGAATGTCTGACACCTTACACTCCAAATCGTAACCTTAGATCTTCAAATGAGTGTCTACTTAGAATTCCAAGAGTTAATTTTAAAAGAAGTGATGAGGCGGCCTTCTGCTGTTATGCGCCTAAAATCTGGAATAGCTTGCCAATAGGAATTTGCCAGGCTGATATGGTGGAGCACTTTAGAACACTGCTGAAAACACATTATTTTAACATGGCTTTCTCATAGCTTCATCTTAGTTAAATCCTGATGCTCTGTATATTCAATTAATTTTTATTCATGGTGGCTCCAAAATCCATGCAAACCCCTACTTTCTCTTCTGTTCTTTTTCTGGTTATCTGTGGTGCCGATCTGAGCCACCACCCCCTAATCAAAGCACCGTGATGTCCTTACATTGATGGATTAAAGGCCAGAAGTACACATGACCATCATCATCAAATTCTTCCATGAGAATTGATGCCATTAATGTTAGGTAGAATGCCTAGAGGGGGGCTGGGTGGTCTCGTGGCCTGGAACCCCTGCAGATTTTAACATCAAAAATATGGAATCCTGTCAACTTATGGGTTACTTCCGGTGACCGGAGGTGGTACTTTAACTGAACACTTTCGCAAATTTTCAAGTAAACTATGGTTATAATTACAGATAGATGATTCAAATTTTGTATAGATATTAATAACGATAAAAAGTAACCAGATATGAAATTTGAGAAAAGTTACTCGACTGGAAGTAGTATTTTATTTAAACAACCATCCAAATTTTTTTGTTTCATGGAGATATAAATGTGTACACGATATTAAAAACTGTATTCAATATAACACATATATTATTAATTTCATTTTAATTTATACATCATCTGTTTAACAACAATGTGTAAACATTGAACATGCCATGTAAATGTAAAGATGTAATGGGAACAATAAGCTGCTACATCCCCGTTGTGTTCCTGCTAATGCATTTAATTTTATAATTGTTTTTATTTGTGCCATCATTATCATAATTAAATGTAGCTAAATGCAGTCTAGCTATAGCAATTTATTGCAACAAATACTATATAATCCATGTTTTAGGTGACTATAACTCTTTTGTCTTTGGCAAGTGATCTAGGTAATGCATACACTATGTAATCATAATAATAATAATAATAATACATTTTATTTATATAGCGCCTTTCCCATGCTCAAGGTACTTAGATGAAAAAATCCCACCACCATTTTGTCTGAAAATATCATTTTAATATAAAGTTTAATTATAAATAGAGATGAATGAGTGTGTATTGATATTATCAATTAGTGATGAGAAACAAAGAGATATGATATTTGAGAAATATTGTGCAACTGGAAGTGGTTCTGATGACCTTTTCCTCTGTCTCAATCGAGGGGAGCACACTCCCGATTTTTACTTTATTTTCTTGTATACATAGTATAGCAAACGTATAGGAATCGTGACAAAATTTGACCTTGAGATTTTGAGGAATTTTCACGTTTTAGACCTTCTTTTGAAATTATGTCTGTCTGTGTGTAAACATGTTAACTCGAAAACGCTTTGACATCGGTCAATAAAATTTTGTACACCTGCTTTAGCTTGGTGGTCGCGTTGCCTCGGAACCCCTGCAGATTTTATTTTTTTCTCCAGCCGTCTGGAATTTTTTTTTTGTTTTTTTCTGTCCTCCCTGGCCATCGGACCTTACTTTTATTCTATGTTAATTTGTGTTCCCTAATTTTAATTATTTATTTTGTCTTTTTTCTCTTTCTTTGTCATGTAAAGCACTTTGAGCTACTTTGTTTGTATGAAAATGTACTACAGTATATAAATAAATGTTGTTGTTGTTGTAGGGTGTATTCGGATGTTGCGCACCATGGACTAGTCATTCTGGACCTCTAATCATTCCCTGTCTCTAATTAATCATCTCACTCAATCCTTAACCACCTAACAGCTAATTTATAATGAGTGTACTGGTGCAAAATGGCGGCTGTTGCATCATACAGGTGGATACCCCACAATGGTGCTGGTTGAAGTGGCTGTCCATTCACTATTAAAAGTGCTTTGAGTAGTTGAGAAAGGCACTATATAAATGTAAAGAATTATTATTATTATTATTATTACGATAGCAGTCGATCCTGCCAAAGAGGGCAATAAAGCCTGTACATCGATATACACCATATTCTCTATTATGGATCTCCAGGTTCTTTCATGATCACAGAAAGTTACGACCTTGATTTAATGTCTCATCTGAAAAAACAGCACCATTTTAACAGCACCTGTGTCTGTCACTGCACTAGGTCATTGGGATACACACACGGACCACAGGGTAAGTACTCCATGAAAGCATAAGAGATTTGACAAACAAGAGGAGACCATTCCATCCATCAAACCTGTTAGTTTAGCTAATAGCTAAGCTGTCTCAGTATCTCATCTCGATTCTTCTTAAAGGTTATCAAGGTTTCTGCTTCAATTCCATGTCTCGGTAGTTTGTTCTTGATTCCCACAACTCTTTGTGTATAGAAGTGCTTCCTGGCTTCGGTTTTAAGTGCACTTCCCCTTAATTTCCACTAGGTGTCCCTGAGTATGTGATTCACCCTTATGCTGAATGTTGATGGATCAACTTTATCAATGCCTTTGAGAATTTTAAATACCTGGATTAGGTCCCCACTCAGTCTTCTCGGCTCGAGGCTAAACAGGTTTAAATTATGTGAGTCTGTCACAGTAGATAGATAGATAGATAGATAGATATGTGAGAGGCACGATAGATAGATAGATAGATAGATAGATAGATAGATAGATAGATAGATAGATAGATAGATAGATAGATAGATAGATAGATAGATAGATAGATAGATAGATAGATAGATAGATAGATAGATACTTTATTAATCCCAATGGGAAATTCACATTCTTCAGCAGCAGCATGCTGATACAATAAATAATATTAAATTAAAGAATGCTAATAATGCAGGTGAAAAACAGACAATAACTATGTATAATGTTAAATGTTAACGTTTACCCAAAAGTGTGGAATTAAAGAGTCGCTTAGTTTGGGGGAGGAACGATCTCCTCAATCTGTCAGTGGAGCAGGACAGTGACAGCAGTCTGTCACTGAAGCTGCTCTTCTGTCTGGAGATGATACTATTAAGTGGATGCAGTGGATTCTCCATGATTGATAGGAGCCTGCTGAGCGCCCTTCGCTCTGCCACAGATGTTAAACTGTGTAGCTCCATGCCAACAATAGAGCTTGCCTTCCTCACGAGTTTGTCCAGGCGTGAGGCGTCTTTCCTCTTTATGCTGCCTCCCCAGCACACCACTGCGTAGAAGAGGGCGTTCGCCACAACTGTCTGATAGAACATCTGCAGCATCTTATTGCAGATGTTGAAGGACACCAGCCTTCTAAGGTAGTATAACCGGCTCTGTCCTTTCTTGCACAGCGCATCAGTATTGGCAGTCCAGTCTAAGTACGACATGTCCGTAAGTCCTAGGATGCACGTGGTTCCTCTCCTCTGCATAACTTCAAGTGCTGTTATGTCATTCTTCTACTGTGTTGAACAGAGCTACACAAAATATTCTAGATGCGGTATCACTAGTGCATTATGTGCACTTCTCCCTTTTGGCCTCTCCAACATCTCTTCCAGCAACCACTCATGATTTTCCAAGATGGTCTCCCATCCAAGTACTGGCCGGGCCCAAGCATGGTTACCCTTAGGTGGATTACCAGTTCGGAAATGTATGTAGGTATTGTAGTTCAATACTGCCCCCTTCTTTTATATCTGTAATCCAAGGCAATTAGATACAGTAGCAGAACAGGCTGGAGATCAAGTCATGCATTTATTCATGTATTATATAGATAATGTACCCAAAATATACAAGTACAAATGTGATTCTTGACAAAAAAATATTTATACAACCTGGATAATAGGCCACCAGATGTCTCTCTGTTTTAGTCTATGGATTAGCCTCTGGTCTGATGTAATCCGGTATAGTCCATTATTTGAAATGATAATTACAGATAGCATGGCCGTCTGCATGAATGAAGAAGCTGAGAGAAAGAGACAGCAGCATGCCTTTGCAGGCCTCATTTTTCCAGTCCTTGGCACACCACTTGGACTAGTGGGTGTGTAGTCTCTAATGACTCTGCTGAGGATACCCCCCCACCACCACCACCACCACCAAAGTCCACCTTCTGTCCACCACAAACTCACTCATGTCATTTCATCTCAGCCGCCAGCCTCCATTCCTTACTTGGCCTTTCATTTCAGCCTCCTGTATTCCACCAGGCTAGTTGGCCTGTAGGGTTTTGCTTTGGAGTTTCAGCTAGGACTTAGAATTCTGTGTGGAAGTCATATCTAAGACCTGTGCCTGAGGAAGCACCTTAAACATTTTAAAATTAGAATAAAAAGGTATGACTCAAAACACATTTGATAAAGATAATCTACAAAACTATTTACCATCATATACAGTATCAGTAGTACTAGGGTGTTGTATCGTGTTAGCCATTATGGATGTAATGAGAAGCCAAGTAAAATGTCACCTTGCATACAATATTGTAATCTTTTTAGTTAGTCAATATAAGGTTTCATTTTGCTTTACTTCTCATATCATCATATATGCTAGAAATGACATATTGTTGCTCTCCACTACAATGGTTCAATGTTAAGATACCCAGAGAGCACTAAGGCACAGGCCAGCTAGTCTCATTGCTTTTGCAGTTTGATGTAAATTGTGTTGTTTTCACATACAGTTACGTATACTCAACATGAGATTTCTTGAAAATAGTACAGTGTATCTGTGGGGACGTGTGCCACGTGATCTGCTACTTTGTTTATTTAACTTTGTTTTTAGTTAATTTAAACAGGTGAACATTGCGCTGTGGGCACAATGCCCCTGCTGGTCCTGTTTTAAGTGAACAATTAATTTTGAATGGTAACAGGTTATTAGCAATTAATAATCAGCAGAGGGCAGAAGGGGTAATAAGATAGGAAATACTTTAAGTGCAATAGCAGGTGTAGTAGAGGATAAAGGGTAGTTTGTGAAGAGAGCAGATAGGGAAGGATCCGCAATGAAAAGAGGTGACGTGAGTGAGATCGAGGTGATGGAAAACCTCATTCAGCAAAAGCCAGCCTTTCATTTCAGCCACCTGTATTCCACCAGGCTAGTTGGCCTGTAGGGTTTTGCTATGGAGTTTCAGCTAGGAGTTAGAATTCTGTGTGGAAGTCATATCTAAAAGTGTGAATGTGTATGAATCGTGAGGTGGGATGTGCAGAGCCCCACTGAGAATATTGCCGAGCATAACATAAGGTGGGACAGGCTATCGAGAGCCAGTAATGGCTGCTGGAAATACCCCTTGGTTGTACAGCATATGTGAGGTAAGGAATCTGCTGCCTCACAGCAGAGTGGAAAATGCTGCTGGGAATACCCTGAGACTACGGGGGGTGCTGGAATGAACTTTGGCGTGCAGCCAATCAGAAGAGAGGAGAGAGTTCACCGTTGAGGATGCCGTGTGGACCGAGTCCTAGTATTGCCCATTATGGTTTGTTTGACTCTTGTGGTGTCAGCAAAGTCGCAGTGACACAATGATTTTCCTCTCCCTGGGATTGTTTAGTTTATTATACACAGAGACCCATTTTAAAGAAGATTTTTAATTTGCGGTTTGACTTCTGAACTTCTTTTTCCATATTTGTACTGCAGTAGCTACTGTTAAAGTATCTCATCTTAGATATACAGGCTTGACGGACACCATACTCGACATGACTCATTATTTATTTCACTAAAATCTCCCCCTTTGCTCTGCTTTCTTTCTTAGCTCTGGGTTGGCATGCCAGCTTGGTATGTGGCTGCTTGCCGTGCCAACGTGAAAAGTGGAGCCATAATGTCAGCTTTATCCGATACGGAGATCCAAAGGGAAATCGGCATCAGCAACCCACTGCATCGCCTGAAGCTGCGACTTGCCATCCAGGAGATGGTGTCCCTGACCAGCCCGTCGGCTCCCTTGACCTCCAGAACGGTGAGCCACTGTCAATTTAGTTTACGCAGCAAGACAGGTAACGATGTGGAGTTAGTTAATTGTGTCTCCTTTTTCTCTTTCGTAGTCCTCTGGGAACGTCTGGGTGACGCATGAGGAAATGGAAAACCTGGCGGCCTCAACAAAAGCGGTTTGTATGCTTTAATTTGATATTATAGGCCCTTTCTTGGTAAAGGTGATGATGCTTTGTAATGTAAGATAGTAGACTACAGCATACGATAAGAGCAGAAGAAGAAGAAGGACTAAAGGAAGATTGACAGGGTGAATATCTAAGAAAAAATGCGGTCAATATACCAAAGGAAACTTTTCACTGAAATTTTTTCTTGGACAGCCAGACGTTTTGACCAATTTGAATTATTTTTTTGGCAAAAGTCACAGAATACACTACATTAAAAAAAACTGAATTTAGTTATCCTTCAAATAAAAAAAAAAAAAAAACAGTCATTAGACAGAAAGGGTCAAAGACTTGACAGATAAAATAGATTTAATACCACACAAGGTGAACAACAGACATTAACAAAGACAGTTCTTCTGGCTTTTGCCTGTCACTTTAGTTGAATATGTTGCAGTTAAACAGGGGTGAGGTGGTCTGTTACTGAAGCTTTAATCAAAGACCACTTGGTGAGGTTGAGAAGCAGGTCAGTGTTAGTTCTGTGGATTACCCAGGGATTCACAAAAGTAGACCCTTATATAAAAACACAGAAGTTGTGCTAAGAACATGACAAACATAAGCACATAAAAACAAGAGGAGACCATTCAGTTCAAACATCTATCTATCTATCTATCTATCTATCTATCTATCTATCTATCTATCTATCTATCTATCTATCTATCTATCTATCTATCTATGGGTCATTGACTGCGGAAAGCAACTACAGTGGGGGGGACACAGAGGTGTATGGGTCTCTGTATTATTAGACAGTAGGTGTATTCAGTAATATTAACTATTATTAAATTAAATAATAATTAATATTAAATATTAACTGCCTCAACATACTTGAATAAAGTGACTCATCATGTTCTACCAACAAGAAACAGTAAAAGTTAGTAACCCCGTCCTTCATCATTTTTTGTTTTTCCTACCACATTCTGAAAATCAGCATATGGTAAGCAAATTGCATGTCATTCAGTCTCTTCGCGGCTTAGCGCTATTGCACATAGTAACGACATGCAGACGTTCAACTGTGTTGGCTTTTTCCTAAATTCAAGACTCTGCTCTGATTAAAAATGTAGTGCCATTAGTTCATTTCAGACTTATCATCACATGTACACAGTATAGTGCAATTCAAATCTGCACCTTTGAGCTCCATGCATGCTGTCACTGCCCTTGTCCAGTGTTCCATAGCACAACAACATAATAAGCAGTGATGAGAAAAGCAGATGAGTTTCCTTTCACATAGTTTTGAGAAAGATAAAATCCATTTCACATGTTATTTTGCAATCTCTATCTATCTATCTATCTATCTATCTATCTATCTATCTATCTATCTATCTATCTATCTATCTATCTATCTATCTATCTATCTATCTATCTATCTATCTATCTATCTATCTATCTAATGTGACAATAGGTGTCGCTATACCAGCACTTAAGCCAACACAGACAGACGCTAGAGGCAGACTGATAAAAACACAAGAGTTTAGTTTTCTTTTCTTTGCCTGTGGGCAACGCCTTCCCCATTTCCCACAGGCACAAGACAGTCCCACAAGCACAGTACCACACAATTTTTCTTCTTCTTCTTCACTTTCTCCTTTACTCTTCCACTCCACCGTGGCAAACTTTTTCTCCCTCTTCCCGACTCTGGCTCCCCAAGTATTGTCTGCTGGCTCCTTTTATATATGTTACCCAGAAGTGCTCCAGGTGCTTGATGACCTACTTCCAGATGTGGTGAAAGGATCGCCCATAAGGGCTCTGGAGCAGCTGCAGCGCCCCCTGGCGGCGCCCTAGGATCCCAACAGGGCTGTGCACAACTCCATCTCCCATAAAGCCCTGCGGGAGTTTGAGGCATCACTGCAACCCATGACGTCTGCCATCTAGCGTCCCAGGGAAGGTGCTGTTCTGCCCATGCTTGCTCCCTCTGTCCTCTCTGTAAAGTGGCGTCCTGGCTGGGCAAGGACCCCAGCCATCTGTGACACTATCTATCTATTATATAGTGTCTTTCATATCTTTCTATCTTATATAGTGCATTTCCTATCTACCTACCTACCTGTCTTCTACAGTATTTCTTATCTAGTGTATGTCCAGTGTCTATCATTGAACATAATCCTGTGCTGTTCAGTGTGTCTTGAGCTGCTAACCTGTAGATTTTCCCCGATTCTCTCCCTCATGCTTTCGTGCTCACAGGAGAATGAAGAAGGTAGCTGGGCACAGGTGAGTCAGCTTATCGTTTGCCCCAATGCAGCCGTGTATCATTCATATCACTCTACAGGTCCTTATGGCTTGGCTGTTAACTTAGGACCAGCTGAAGGAGATTTTGCCAAAATAATTTTAATGCATTTTTTAAATAAGTGTCAGACTTTTATAAAATGATATTTATTGCCTTTCAGTTATGAAAATCCTGAGTTAAATGTCATAGACTAAATGAATTTTGTGAAGCAAAATAAAGGCACCCTTCCTTTTTCATTTTATAACCCCTTTTCCATGTCTGTTTTCCAAGAGCCTGAACAAGTCACACTACCGTAGATCACTCAATCCTCTCCTCACCATTTTGTTTTCTAATATTTCTGTTATCATTGCAGACTCTTGCCTATGGGGACATGAACCACGAGTGGATTGGCAACGAGTGGCTGCCTAGCTTGGGTCTGCCCCAGTACCGAAGCTACTTTATGGAGTGTCTGGTTGACGCCCGAATGCTGGACCACCTGACCAAGAAGGATCTTCGCACACACCTCAAAATGGTCGACAGCTTCCATCGGTGAGTTGCACAACATCACAACGCTTAGGCATTGTCTAAAAGTTTATAGATGGTAAGGTCTGACACTTCAGAGCTTTTTAACATTTACCATTTATCCAGAGGTGCAGTGTTGGCTAGTGGGCTAAATGTTGGGGAATGTTAAAGGGCTCATTACTTACAAAAAAGTCATTAATTTTGGTATTTAGTTACTTATTATAAATTGTAATGCATTACAAACAGTGCATTACTTTTGTGTTCCTTTTCCTTCTTTTTCTTCAACATCCATTAGAGCTGCCCCTTATCTACCACAGTGACCATTAGGAGCCCCACTAAGAAGAAGAGGACACTGGTGACCCCCAGCAGCAGT
This sequence comes from Erpetoichthys calabaricus, assembly GCF_900747795.2. Taxonomy (NCBI): domain Eukaryota; kingdom Metazoa; phylum Chordata; class Cladistia; order Polypteriformes; family Polypteridae; genus Erpetoichthys; species Erpetoichthys calabaricus. The sequence continues at coordinate 23,990,884 of NC_041396.2, read as the reverse complement.
TGTCTTCTTCTTTCTTTTTGAAATAGATGAGGGAACATGTCCGCAACAGCCGTCAAAATGCTTTCCGTGCACACAAACTAGAAAAGTAGAAAGAAGCGTAAGTTTAAGTTTAAATTATTTGTCGTATACTTTTACAGGTAATTTAGTTACACTACTCATTACTTACAAAATAACAGTAACTAAAAACAGTATGGTACATAGTTATTATAAAATGTAATGCATTGCAAACAGGAATTACTTTTTCTTCATTTGTATGAAAATCTGCTCATGTCACTGGCCAGCGTTTATCATTTAATCCTAATCCCATATACAAACTTTCATGAAATTGACCCGAAACACAGACAAATTTGACAATTTTCTTGGTTTTATAATTATGTTTAGTCCTTCATTTGCCATTTGAGGTAAACACATCCATCCCCTTTTTCCAATCGCCACCACTCCCCCAGTGTGCGTGGAATGGTGGTTACACCACCAGATTAGACCGTTACAGCATGTCAATAGCAAATAACAGGATTAAAACTAAACTGACATTTTATTAACAGGTTGATATTACTGGATTGCACACAGCGCACTCTGTTCTGCTTGGCTGTTGAATTGTACGCTGCGAAGGACTGGCCCTCTATATTTGCTTCTTGCCTTTCATGCAGTGGTGCTGCGATAATAATTTGCTCCACGTAACCCTAAACTGTCCTGATTAAATTTTCATGTCATCACATGTACGATTAAATGTATACAGAAGGCCGCCTCACCACTTCTTTTAAGTTTAGCTCTTGGAAATAAAAGCAGACACTCATTAGAAGAGCTAAGGTTATGATTTGGAGTGTAAAGTGAACGGCATTCCAAGATATAGGATGGAGTGAGATTATTTAAGGCTTTGTCAACCATAAGCAGGATTTTAAAGTCAATTCTAAATGGCACAGGTAACCAGTGTAATGACGCTCAGACTGGGGTGATGTGCTCGGATTTTCTTTTCCTAGTTAAGATTCTGCCTGCTGCATTCTGCACTCATTGCAATCGATTGATGTCTTTTTTGGGGTCGTACTGCATTACAGTAATCTAGTCGACTTAAAACAAAAGCGTGAACTAATTTTTCAGCATCTTGCAAAGTTATAAGGGATCTAACTTTCGCTATATTTCTTAAGTGAAAAAATGCTGTCCTAGTAATCTGATTAATATGTGATTTAAAATTTAGGTCCAAGTCAAAAATTACCCCTAAATTCTTTATGTCTTTCTTGACTTTTAAGCTTAATGGATCGAGTTTATTTCTAATACCCTCACTATTCCATTTTTGCTAATCACTAAGATTTTTGATTTCTTCTTACCATGTTTCCATGAAAATAAGACCAGTCTTATATTAATTTTTGCTCCAAAAGATGCACTAGGGCTTATTTTCGGGGGATCTCTTATATTTATTCATGTACAACAACAACAACAACATTTATTTATATAGCCCATTTTAATACAAAAAGTAGCTCAAAGTGCTTTACATAATGAAGACAAGAAAAATAAAAGACAAAGTAAGAAATTAAAATAAGACAATATTAGTTAACATAGAAAAAGAGTAAGGTCCGATGGCCAGGGAGGACAGAAAAAAAAAAAAAAAAAACTCCAGATGGCTGGAGAGAAAAATAAAATCTGCAGGGGTTCTGAGGCCACGAGACCACCCAGCCCCCTTTGGGCATTCTACCTAACAAAAATGAAATAGTCCTCTTTGTATTTAAGGTTCTCACGGAAGGACTTGATGATGATGGTCATGCAGACTTCTGGCTTTTAATCCATCAATGTTGGAACATCACGGTGCTTTGAGTAGATGGTGGTGGCGCAGGCCGCCACCACAAAGAAACCGGAAAAAGAAACAGAAGAGAGAGTAGGGGTTAGTATGGATTTTAGAGCCACCATGAATAGTTATTATAATGAATTGAATATACAGAGTATCAAGATTAAATTAAAGTGAAGTTATGAGAAGGCCATGTTAAAGTAATGTGTTTTCAGTAGTTTTTTAAAGTGCTCCACTGTATTAGCCAGGCGAATTCCTACTGGCAGGCTATTCCAGATTTTAGGTGCATAACAGCAGAAGGCCGCCTCACCACTTCTTATTAAGTTTTGCTCTTGGAATTCTAAGGAGACACTCATTTGAGGATCTAAGGTTACGATCTGAAATATAAGATGTCAGACATTCCGATATATAAGTTGGGGCGAGATTATTTAAGGCTTTATAAACTATAAGCAGAATTTTAAAGTCAATTCTGAATGACACAGGTAACCAGTGTAGTGACATCAAAACTGGAGAAATGTGCTCAGATTTTCTTTTCCTAGTTATGATTCTAGCAGCTGCATTCTGCACTAGTTGCAAATGATTTATGTCTTTTTTGGGTAGTCCTGTGAGGAGTGCGTTACAGTAATCTAGTCAACTAAAAACAAACGTGTGAACTAATTTCTCAGCATCTTTCAGTGATATAAGAGGTCTAACTTTTGCTATGTTTCTTAAGTGAAAAAATGCTGTCCTAGTGGTCTGATGAATATGCGATTTAAAATTCAGATTACAGTCAACAGTTACCCCTAAGCTTTTTACCTCCGTCTTGACTTGTAATCCTAATGTATCCAGCTTGTTTCTAATAGCCTCATTGTATCTATTATTGCCAATCACTAAGATTTCAGTTTTCTCTTTATTTAGCTTTAGAAAATTACTATTCATCCATTCAGAAATACAAGTAAGACATTGTGTTAGTGAATCAAGAGAATCGGGGTCATCAGGTGCTATTGATAAATACAGCTGTGTGTCATCAGCATAGCTGTGGTAGCTCACGTTGTGCCCTGAGATAATCTGGCCTAATGGAAGCATGTAGACTGAGAAGAGCAGCGGACCCAGGATAGAGCCTTGTGGAACACCATATAGGATATCATGTGTCTTTGAGTTATAATTACCACAACTAACAAAGAATTTTCTTCCTGCCAGGTAGGATTCAAACCAATTTAAGACACTGCCAGAGAGGCCCACCCATTGACTAAGGCGATTTCTAAGAATATTATGATCAATGGTGTCAAATGCGGCACTCAGATCTAGAAGGATGAGAACAGGGCCTCTGTCTGCATTTACCCGCAAGTCATTTACTACTTCAATGAGTGCAGTTTCTGTGCTGTGATTTGTTCTAAAACCTGACTGAAATTTATCAAGAATAGCATGTTTATTGAGGTGGTCATTTAACTGCATAATGACTGCCTTCTCTAGAATTTTACTTAAGAAAGGCAGGTTAGAAATGGGTCTAAAATTTTCAAGAGCAGAGGGGTCGAGATTATTTTTCTTAAGTAGGGGTTTAACTACAGCAGTCTTAAGACAGTCTGGGAAGACCCCTGTATCTAATGATGAATTTACTATGTCAAGAATATTATCAATTAGCACGCCTGATACTTCTTTGAAAAAACTTGTTGGTATTGGGTCAAGGACGCAGGTGGAGGGTTTCAGTTGAGAAATTATTTTATGTAAATCAGGTAAATATATCCTGGTGAAAGAATTTAATTTGTTTGTAACGGAGTACTGGGGTTTAGGAGGATCCTCAGTGTTGGGGAGATATACTATGTTATTTCTAATATCATTAATTTTTTGATTGAAAAATACAGCAATACCCTCACAGGTTTTACTGGAAGTACTTAGGAGGCATTCCTTTTAGTTACCTGGGTTTAGCAGATGATCAATCGTCGAGAATAAGACTCTGGGATTACTAGCATTGTTATTTATAATCTTAGAGAAATAGCAGCACCTCTCAAGACGGACTGTGTTATTGTATTCTGTTATCTTAACCTTTAATATTTCATAGTGGATAGTTAGTTTAGTTTTCCTCCATTTACGCTCAGCTCTACGGCATGTTCTCTTTAAATCAGACACTCTTTGGGTCTTCCACGGTATAACAATGCTAGAAGATTTTTTAACTGTCTTTTCAGGTGCAACTATGTCAACAGCAGCTCTCACTTTAGTATTAAATCTTTCCACGTTACTATTTACATTATGCTCGCTATTATAGTTGGCACTATAAACGGACTGATTTCTTAGAATGTTTGTAACAACAATATACATTTATCCAAATACAGTCATGTCATCTTCTTCTGGAATATCGTCATAACTCTCCACATTCAAACCCTGAATTTCTTGCTACTCCAGCCGCTTTTAGTATCCTCCAGGGTTCGAGGTGTGCACTTCGATGTTTGATGAATGGTTCGATGTGGTGAAGCAAAATGCTTTCATGGTGCTTTGAATTTCAAGCATCGAATATTTCCCAAAGCATAGGTGTCAAACTCCGGTCCAGGAGAGTCGTAGTGGCTGCAGGTTTTCATTCTAACCATCTTCTTTATTAGGGACCAGTTTTTTCTGCTAATTAACTTCTTTTGCTTTAGTTTAATTAAATGGACTCAAACCTCTTAGTTGTTTCTTTTTCCTTAATTAGCAGCCAAATAATAATGAGAAACAAAACAAGTCACCATATGACCAGCTCATCTGCGCCCATCACACAATATCTGAAAATAAAGAAAAGTGAAGGTCTCAGTAATATTGATCTGTCAGCTCACCAAAACATTTTGATGGTGTTCTTAGAAAATGTCCTGGAAATGTCTGCTTGAATGAAAGCAGCAAGAGGCCACAAAATTAAATAATGGGCTTAATTAACATTGAGAATTGGCTTCTCATTAAGAAACTGGTTGGATTAAAATTGGTTGGGGTTTGAAGACCCAATTTAGCTGGTCATCTGTTGGCTCATTTCACATCTCATTTCTGTTTGGCTGACATTCAATGAAGAAAAGAATCAATTCAAAGGACTGAATCCTTAAAAACAGGGCTATTAAAATGAAGGGGAAAGTTAATTAGCAGTGAAAACTGGTCCCTAATTAAGAAGATGGTTAAAATGAAAACCTGAAGCCACTGCAGCCCTACAGGCCTGGAGTTTGACACCCCTGCCCCAAAGTAATGACACAATATATTTTAAAAGTCTCACATACCATCTTCTGTGCACCTTCACAATGCCATCAGAATGTACGGCGGCGTATTTGAGTCACAGAGAAAAAAAAATAAGGACATAATAAAAATGTCTATTTTGTGATTAAAGTGGAAATTTCGGCTTTAACCTCGTAGTTTACTTTATTATTAAAGTAGGATGTTGTAAACGTCATCTTAAAACCGACTCAGTTGTTAAATCGCTACGCGCTTCTGGGGCTTCCTCCTGACCTGACAGCAGCGGCAAGCAGCATCACCACACAGAACACATTTAATGTATGATATTCCAGCTCTCTGCACATTTAGAATTCTTAGATTTATACTTGACTAGCAAAATACTCGCGCTTCGCAGTGGAGAAGTAGTGTGTTAAAGAGGTTATGTAAACATATATATACATATGCATATATACATATCTACATATACACATATCTACATCTATACATATTAATAAAAGGCAAAGCCCTCACTGACTCACTGACTCACTGACTGACTGACTGACTGATTGACTGACTGACTCACTCATCACTAATTCTCGAACTTCCCGTGTAGGTGGAAGGCTGAAATTTGGCAGGCTCATTCCTTATAGCTTACTTACAAAAGTTAGGCAGGTTTCATTTCGAAATTCTACGCGTAATGGTCATAACTGGAACATATTTTTTGTCCATATACTGTAATGGAGGAGGCGGAGTCACATATCGCGTCATCACGCCTCCTACGTAATCACGTGAACTAAAAACAAGGAAGAGATTTACAGCACGAGTCAAACGCGGGAACGAAGGTAAATGACGTTAATTTTTGACTGTCTTTTAATACTGTGTAAGCATACATATTAACACATGTGCAATTAAATGTGTGCATTTACGGGGTGATTTCTCAGGCTTAAAAGCTCGCCTTTTACTAAAAAGGTAAATGCAAAACTATTTTCAATTAGTTTATTGAAACGCTCCCGTTAAGGATTGCAATAACATATTCGCGAGATAAAAGAACGAAGTAGGGGGAAATGAAGGAAGAGCCACAAAAATGCGAAGAGCAAAAAATTCATTAAACAATTGAGAAGGGAGCGAGTGAAGCATACAAGCATGTTCATAAGGGAAACAAAGCACGGTGTAAAACGTAAGTTTAAATTAAGTTTATAGAAACGCTCCCGCTGCGGATTGCAATAACATATTCGCGAGATAAAAGTTTAATGAGAAGACACGAGGTATAAATGAACCACACGCCGTGGCGCAACGTTAGGGGCAACAGTTTCAACCATTCTATGATCTGCTTCTCGCAACTGAAAGACGGCACATGGCGGATGTTAGCCGACTTGCTGACGGCAACGTTAGGGGCTTCAACTCTGGCGCTGACGATAGAGATTCGATTCACGAGAGGGGATGCAGTGAGTGTGTATGCCTGATGAGCCCAGAATTAGGGAGAAACACGTGTCGCATACTCTTTGCATTATTTGAAAGTAAACTATTAAAACCATTCTATGATCAGCTTCTGGAAACAGAAAGAGGGCAAGTGGCGGATGTAAGGCGACTTCCTGACCAACCACAAGCGTTACCTGGCAGGTAACCACCCATACAGTCAGATTGTGATTCAGAAAACGAATGCCATGAATGTTATTACCACGATCTACATACTGTCAAATAATCGTAACACACGCCGTAGCGCGACAGCTGTGAAAAGCGAGGTTCAGAAAAAAACAGATCCTTAACAAATTGTTATTGGTATATTTTCGATCCGTTTAAAAAGGTTTTCTTTTCTTATTAAAAAATTAAAAGCAGTACTTCGCTGCAACGAACCGCGAGAATTTGGCTATATATATCTGCTTCTCGCAATTAAAAGAGGGCACGTGGCGGATTTTAGACGACTTCATGACCAAACTTAAGTGTTACCTGCCAGGTAGGGTTACCACTTTTAATACAAAAAAATAAGGGACGCATACTGCAGCAGGTGCCACATCCCAGTGCCAACAGTTTGCAGACTCTACTTAAAAGACCCGCCCTCCTCACTGGACAGTTAAAAAGACCAATCAAACTAATGATGACATCAAGTATTACCCAATCAAAAGTAGGAAAGGAGGCATCTTCATAAAATGCGTGTGGGATGATTTGCATGAGACGCTGCTTTAAAAAAATGATAAAAAAAAAATACGGGACAAATCCCGTCCCGTATTGATTCAAAACGGGACGCGCAATTT